>NC_071388.1:14678028-14986981 GCF_022682495.2 Desmodus rotundus | reverse complement strand
TCAGAATTAAATTCTAATTATTTTTAGGGCTACCATATTAGTAGCCTTCACCTAACTTTATAATTTCTTGTTAAATTATAGCACATTTATAATATAGAATAGGATCTGTTCAATATTAATGATAAGGACTTCTTTATATTCCTTTATGTTGACTGATAGCTTAAAAACATAATATCTCTCAACATAAATAATCTATTAATATGCAACCTGAAATTATAGATAGCATTGAGTTAAAATAAATACAAATGTAACAAACATCAAAATTCAATAGCATCTTTCTTCCCAAGTTCTAATATTAACACTCACATGCAATCTGTTACAAGCTATAGAAGAAAATGCTGGTCACACAAAATCATATTATTGTAGTTGAATAGCATGAGAACAAATTCTCTTTAAACCCTACCAAACATAAGAAAAAAAATAGTGATTTCGCAGTTTATTGTTTGTAAAACCAGAAGTGATGAAGACGGAACCTTTGTGCAAGTTAAGAACTTTCTATAGGTATGTGTGAATTGTGTTTCCTCAAATTCATATGTAGAAGCCTTACCCCCAATGTGATTATATTTTGAGACAGGACTTTTTAAGAGTTAATAATGTTAAATGGGGTCATAAATGTAGGACCTAAATCCAATACAACTTGTGTCCTTCTAAGAGGAGGAAGAAACACGAGGGATGTGTGTGCCAAAGAAAAGGCCATGTGAGGATGCAGCCGTGCACAGGCCAAGGAGAGGGGCCTCAGAGCAAACTGAGCCTGCTAGGACCTCAGCGTTGAACACTTAAATTCCAGAACAGTGAGAAATATTTCTGTTGTTTACATGCAGTCTATGGTAATTTGTTCTGGCAGGACTAGCAGACTGGTAGACTGATGATGGAGTTTATCACAAAACAAGATGGGTATGAAAAGGTTAAAGCCCTACATGAGAGTGTATTTGACTAAAAGGGTGAACAAAATATTGAGGTGACTATTTTCCTATGGTAATAATACAGGACCCTCTCTACAGTTGTTCAGAACTGTCCCTTTTAGGTTCAGTTGCTTCTATTTAAGGTAAAGCATTTGAAAGTGCAGTGCTAGTCTGGATTTCCAGGATTTTGTTTTAAAGCGCATGCTGCTGTCATAGAACAATGTTCACCGAGTGCCCTCTGTATCTGAGGCTTTGCTCTGACACTGGAAACAAAGAGGCAACTGAAATTGAACACGTCTCTGCTCCAGTGGAGCTTGTGTGTAGCAAAGGAGACAGATAATGACAATTGTATGTTTTGTCAGTTAGTCCATAGATGTGACAGAGGAAAATAAAGTAGGAAAAACGGAATATTTGGGAGTGCTACTTGATAGATTATACATTAAAAAATAAAAACACTCCATAGAGGAGGTAGCATTGGAGAAGAAGAACAATTTCTTCCATTTGGGACTAGCACTTAAAAAATATATTTTTGTCAGAGGCGAAGATGGCACAACCAGTCAGGATACCCAACGTTCCTGGAGCGTTTTCCCAAACTGCGGCAGAGACAAACCAGGAGTTGTTAGGGTCATCAGTTCCTACTCGCATTGCCAGTGTGACTTGAGTAAAAATATCTAGACCATGTGTTTTTGTTGCTTAGATGTCCAGGACAGAAGATAAATGCCTTGAGGCTAAAGATTGCCTTTTCAACTTCAGTTTTGGTTTAAATGCTTTCATCTTGAAGAGATAAAGAGAGCATGCCAGATAAAACAAATTAATTAAGTGGATGATGGAGAACATGATATACATTTCTGGAGCAAGTATTCCAACTTTATATTTTTAATCTCGGATGAATCTTGTGAAAATGTGTTTCAGAGTGAAGACTTACCAGACAAAGAGAAAAATAAGAGGAGCAATGGGTTGGGCCAAAGGAGAATGAGGTTAGGTTAGATTATTATAAGAGATAATATTCCTTTAAGGAGTCATTAAATCTTTTCCTCTGAATTTCACACATTGTCAGATTTCAAGGGCACAGGGGTGAGCAGATGGAGGGCCCCTGCCCTTCTGCCCCCTATGGACAGGAGCTGGGCCCTGTGCACTGCTGGTCACAGTGTGAATCTATGCTCCAGCAGTCTGTTGTGTCTTTACCTTCTTAAAATACAAAGGCATGTGTGACCTTGTCATTGAGCGTCCACTATTTCAAGCTTCATTGCCAAAGTGTCTGCACATACAACTTACCTGCTCAGACTGTTGGAAACACCTGGAGACCTTGGAGAGGACGGGGATCAGTTGCAGCTATGATGGTGAGCACTGTGTAACTATGTCAGATACAAATATGGCTTTGACTGTGTATCTCTTAAAGTTACATATATGCATATGTGGTTTCTGGAGCTCATGCATTTACATGTTGGAAGTTGAATGCAATTGGTAAACAGCCAAGAATGTGTCAAAGAAAATCTGAATCTGAAAATTAAAGCAGTAAAACCAGATTTTACTCAGGACTAATATAATTGAGGAAAACAGGCCTGAGTATAGAATACTCAGTTCTGAATACAGCATGGACAAATAGGAATTTACAGTCAAAGAGCAGGGGGAGGGGTCAGTGGGTAGAAAATTACTATGAGGACGTAATAGGGGTACAGAGGATTCCTTCTAAACCAACCTGACGGGATCCTTGGCTGAAGAAAGGCCAGGGTGATCAGATGTCCCCCTGGGGATGGTAGGGGTGAGGAACACAGTCAGATATCTCGGGTGATCGGTAATCAAGGGGAGAGGGTCCAGTTAAATGGACTTAGCGGTGTTCTGCTAAAAGTGGATTCATAAGAGAACGCGTAGTTGGACCTAAAAGGTGCAAAAGCCAGACTAAAGTCTGGTCAAGCAAAGACCTTTCAAAATGTCTACAAATTAGTTATGAGAGAAACAATTTTGTCTAATTGTTGCAAGTTGTGGTTATTCTATCTTCAACATAATTTGAAGAAAACAGCAACTTTAAGAAAATATAAAATATGTTTACTTATATATTAGAATTATTAAATTTACAGAAAAATATTTGAACTAAGAATCGAGCCATATCGAGAATAGGAATGTGTTTTATATAGAAAGCTACTTGTTGAGATTTAATCATGGATGGAATCAAAGAAAGAAAGTTTTGTTAAAAAGTAGTATGTTCTTCAAATGTGTAAATGCCTCACATTATCCTTCTATTTGCCATATTGTGGCTGAGAAATGTTACTTTAGTCCTCCCGCAATGGACAAGTATGTTAGACAATACCCCCTGGAAGAAAAATACAGAAAAACAATTCAAATTATCTTAGCAATAAAGAATACTTTACTGAAATGTTAAAGGGGCAGCCAAAGAAATTGAAGAAAGGATTTAAACAAGTCACATGAACTGCAGGAAAACAACTAGACTTCAAAGAAGTGTATTTCAGGGGGATTACTTTCTATCCCTCCCACGTGCTACAGATAGTCTACCTTCATTCTGTTCGACAGCACGTTTGCTCCTCAACATCCAGGGGAACATAACACACAATAGTTGTCCAAGTGGACCATTTAATTCATAACATCACAAAAGGACTTGATAATATTTTTATTTACAATAAAAACATTCCAGTGGGGGAAAAAAAAACAAATCCATTGGATTGTATAATTTAAAACCCACACAGGAACACTGGACTGTGGTGAACTCTAATCAAATGCTAGCAGAGGTTAGGTCCATCTGGTAGTTGGGAAAACCATACATCCCACTTACACCACTTGTTTGGAGCACCATAGATGTCCTCCAGGATGGCCCACGAATAATGTTTAACTCATTTTTGAACATTTATGTCAGGGGGCTTTAACGCAGCCCCCCGGGTCCACCACGGATGAAGAAAAAGACTACCAAGACATGATCTGCTTGGGGAGGAAAGGTGGCCGCTTCTCTCAAGGGGAGAAGGGCCCAGAGCCTCTCTCTCCAGGGGCTTTTATTAGGTTCATTCACATAGGAATACGGATAAAGCTCATCAATCATTGTCAGCCAGTAAGGGTTAAACAATACATGATTTACAGAGAACTTTGAGGGCTTATTCTGAGTTACAGCCAATTAGTTAGAGGGCCATAAAACTTTAGGCGCCAGACTCATCTCAGGTCTGGACCCTTATCTCTTAAACTGAGGGTACAAATTAAGTAGGTTTCACAGGAATGTATGTATTTTTCTTAGGCCTGATTCCCCAGGGAATCCGCCCCTCCCAGCACAGGACTGCACTGCCCTCTGTTATTGCTTCAGGCTTAAGTCAGGCAAGGGAAGTAAGGCAGCCAAGAGATTAGGAGACTTCTTGCAGACAGAATGAGGACTCAGGCTATTTCAAAGCCGAGGGGTGAGGGTCCATCACCCCCTTTTTCCACAGCCCCCCGAGTCCTTCCCTGCGGGCCTCTTCCGTGACCAGAACCTGTCTTAGGTCAATCTTCCCTTGAGGATTCTTACCCGTCATTGGCTAACTGGCCAAGCTCAGGGCCAAGCAGGGTGAAGTGGACAGAGGTGGCACCCCTGCCAGGGAGACAAGCTTTGTCTCCTTAGTGGCTTATGGTCCCAACTCTGACTCAGCCTTAACCATGAGGGGTTACAGCCTCTGAAACCAGACAGGGCGGTTCCCAACACATTTACTAACTTGATATTATTAAAGGACATTTTAATTCTAAGCAAAAACCAACCCACTGATTGGTCTGGTTCTGAACTCCAGAGCTAAACCAGGTAATCTTCCATTACATGACAAGTAATATGTCTTTAAACATTTGAAAATGTATTCCACATTACAAACCATATTTTTGTTTTGCATGTACACCTCAATACCCTGCTTATTTTCCTCCTGAGTTCTGGCTTGATATTGTATCCATTAAAATCACCATCAAGAATTGAACACAATCTTTGAGTTATGGAAAGAAAATATGAAAAAGAATGTAAAAATGGATCTAAACTTCTGAAATGACACCATCTTTTTATAGCTTGAATTTCCACTTACCACTTACCATATCTTTGTAGCTGTATTAGTTTTCATTTTTATAGTTGTGTTGTTAGCATATACCTGTATATCAAAATATAGTATTTAACTTATTATATGAAATACTATCAAGATAAACCTACACAGTTAATTAAATATATCCTTTGTCAGGTAAAGAATGTTGCATCAATTCACTTTAATTGTTTGAATCTAGTAACCAAATTTTTGGAAGTTTTTATAAATTTGTATATTTTTAATTTTATTCTTTTATTATTTAATATTTTATCTTATCTTTTTACTTTATAATTTATGAATAAGAATTCTGTGAATTTAAATCTGTGAGTGTGGCTAAGATCTATATTTCAAGGTTATTTTTTTACATGCTAGTATTAAAAACTATATTACAATGAATAAAATGTAACTTATTTAACTCAATTTTATTCATTATAGCACATTAAAACATATACTAAAGATATAAATTTTGTGTACATATACATGTATACATAAAATTTCACAAATGTAAGCATTTTATAATAGTATGTGATAAAATTGCATGCGTATTTTAGGGAATCTATGCCAAATCCTAGTGTAAATGGGAAAACAATATGATAAAGATTAAATCAAAAAATTAAATAAATAAATAATACATTTTAGCATTTATAAACATCTACTACTTTGAGTTATTTAATTAATTTGTTATGTTCTACCCTCCAGAAGCATTCCCCACTTTATATTGTGAGTAGCTATTCAACACTCTTCAATTCATAATACATTACAAAGAGGCATGTACAATCACACATGCAAGGTATTTGATACACTAGAAGTGAAGTGAATTTTACTTTGAAAACATCACTTAACATAGTGAAGTAATGTCTTACTGAATTCTTTAGTGAATGCTGCTTGACTTCTTAGTTGTGATGTTTATGTTATTCTCTTCAGATTTCAAATATATTTTGTAGGGCAAATGGCTTTAGCCTTCTCAGCAGTAGTTGAGAATTTTCATAATAGTATGTCCTCTGTGGATACATTATATCCTTCTTAAATGTTAAACATAAATTATTTTGTAAATGGCACTGTGCCATCTTTATTTCACAAATCCATTAGTCATAAAATATTTCTTTGTTTTAGATAGTATATTTTCTGGTCATTCTCGTTTCTGGGTTTTCTAAATGGCTACCATTTATAAACTCGTATTAAATAAGCCGTATGTATTCAATAATTCCTCTTTTAAACTTCTGAACTTAGTAGCTACTGGTTTTGCCATAAATAACCTTAGCATTTCTGAATGTTTTAAAGACTTAGCTAGCTGATCAGATTTTTGTGAAGAGGCCTCACATTTATTACCATCGCCACTCTTCATGGGGTTCTGTATTACATCCTCAATACATATTTATCGGATGATGGAAAAATAAAGGGCATTAACAAAAAGTAATCGCTACACACACACACCTGCAGCACACACGGGTGCATCGAATACCACAAACAAAGCAACCCAAAAATGCAGTCACTGTATTTAAAAAAGAATATGATTAGCAAATGTATGAAACTTCAGGAATCTCTGGATCGTTTATAAAATCTGATGTAACCTCTGAAACTTTCAAAAATGACAATAATAAGAACTCTTTTCTCCTACGTGGTGTTTATTTCTTATGTCTAAGACTTTTTTCAACTTTTCCAGGCACTTTTGATCATAGATGAGGTTCAGACATTGCAGCAATGCCTTTTTACTTGGCAAATTGATTCAGCTTTTAAGCAATCTTTAGAATTCAAACAAAATTTGTTATTCTGCTGAGTCTGGCTAAATGTTATTCTGTATGTGTCAATCAAATGCATTTATAAATCATGTAAAGAAAAGTACCTGCACTTTATTCACTTGCTTAATGTTCCATCATTAGTGAAAATCTATGTTCTCATTTTAGATCCCTTAATCTGTGAAGTTTTTTTTAATATTTGAAATATCTTAGTTTGGTATTAAAGTTCTATAGGGCCAAATGTGCATTATTTCAGTAAAATCTGATAATTGTCCAGCAACGGCTCTATCACAGGTGAGAAAGATAGTATCTTTCTGCCATGACATGATGGTTTGTCATAGTATGTCACTGCCACCCACGCATTCTGTGCGGTCAGAACTTACAGTAGATTTGATATAGGAAGGCGTAAGGATTTTCAGTTTGTAAGATGTGTTCAAACATTTTCTTTGTCATTTAATGGCTCTATGAGATAGTTATCAATTTATTGAATTATAAAATGAAGCGGTATATTGCTCACTAAATTGTGTGAAGTGAGATATATATTAAAAGCTTGTTATTTAGTGTGCTTTAAATAAACATCTTTCTACTTCTTATTTTCTAGACCTTTTCCTCTACTGCTCAAAGAGTAGCAAAAATCCATTTCCTGTTCTGTATTAATTTCTTAGGGCTGCCATAACAAAGTACTACCAGCTGACTGGCTTAAACAAGAAAAAACTACTCCCTCAAAGTTCTGGAGGCTAGAAATTCAAAATCAAAATATTGACATGACCTTGCTCCCTCCAAAGCTTCTAGGGGAGAATTGTTTCATGCCTATCTCTTGGCTTCTAGCATCACTGGATATCCTTGTCATTCTTTCACTTGAAACTAAATAATTCCAGTCTCTGTCTACATCTTCACATGGAAATTTTCCCTGTGTCTGTCTCTGGTTTTCACATAGCCTTCTCTCTTGCCAGAGTGCCAGTCACTATGGATTAGGGCTCATACTAATGATGTCATCTTAACTTGATGACATCTCCAAAAGCCCTTTTGTCAAATAAGATCACATTCATAGGAACCAGGGATTAGAACCAAGATATTTCTTAGTCCACAACTCAGTCTTTCTGTTTCAAGAAACTTTCTATTTCAAGAAACATATTCCAATCCCAGTCAATACCACAATCTTTTCTATCCTCAATTTATACACTCTATGCACTGATTTAAAAATCTGATAAGTCCCCAAACAATTGTAGAAATGTGACATTTATCATTGTATTATTATGTAGAGTTGTTTTTTGCTTTTTCTTTGTTTTTGAATCATACAATATTAATTACTATAGACAAAAAAAATCTGAACAACATGATTCCAATGTAGTTTATTAGGCTGTAATATACATAAGAATGTATTAAATAGTATAGAAACTAAAATCTTGGCCCTTTCTATCAACTTTGATGGAAAAATAACAAAACATTCTTCCTGCCTGGATATATTACATCTTTTTGAAGAAACACTGAAGTGAACCATTAAAAAATAAAACACTCCATTGAACTGAAAAAATGAACTGATTGGGAAAACAAATGCCTTAGGAAAAAGCAGGTTTTATAATCTCTGCCTTCATGTGCCCTTGTGTCTTTGATGGATAGTGACAAAAGCTAAATTCTAAACAAAAGTGTCAGAGTGACTCTAAATCTTCTTGTTTTGCATATCAAGAGAAGTTTTAAAGATTCCCTCAAACTGCCCACCAAATGGAAAGTGACAGATCAATGAGAAAACCGGTCTATCAAATTTATAATTTTATAATATATTTCTTAATGACAAATGAGACATCCATTTCATGGGCTTTTGATTTACTTGATGAAAGAAACAGAAAATAAATCTGGTCTTGGATTGCTTATAAGTTGATTGTTTTCCAAGTTTGCAAACATAAAATTAATCTCACAATCATTCATATTTAATTTATTTCTTCACTTTGGCTATTATTTGGTTTGTGTCATTTTAACAAAATTTAATATGATGTTCATAGAGGAAAAGATACCTTTCTGAAGAAGGCAATATATTAATAAAACAAAGAGTCCTTTTGGAATGTATTGGCTGGGAAAATAGACTCAGAGCCAATCTTAACTTGAAAGGAAGATTTATTCATAGGATATCTGTTCATCTACACATGTGACTTACTTAAACTGGAAATCAATTAAAGACTAGATCCAGGTAAAGGGGAATTAGAAGTTCCGAATAGCACAGGAGCAGGTGAGACTGTTAAAGAGGGTAAATAGGGTACCTGACTGTGCAGACAAAATCTGAGCAAAGGTATGAAGAAGGTTATGCAATCAGCCAAATGGAGACACAAGGCAAGAACTGCCCACCCAGAATGACCAGCTAGAGTAAATATTCCCAAGCAGGAGTTACTGGTACACATGAAGGATACCAAAGAGGCTATGGGAGGAAAAGTCAGGGGTAAAGAAAGAAGAAAGAAAGAAAAGAAAGAAAGAAAGAAAGAAAGAAAGAAAGAAAGAAAGAAAGAAAGAAAGAAAGAAAGAAAGAAAGAGTGAATGCTAGAGAGATAAGAGGCATAGGTATTGTACAGTGTCATAGACCCTTGGTGGGCAGGTGGTGGCATATACTGCCTCTTGTTGAAAAATATAAGTTTGGTCACTATGAAAATAGACTGTAAGCTGTGTGAGAAAATTTTAAAAAGCACATAAACCTGTCATATACTATTGGTATCATTCTTGAAAGTAATAATGGTTTATTGGTCCACCAGAATAGGTGGTAAGCAGCAGTAATTTCTGTCTGATATTTTGAAGGCAGGGTTAGCACAATTTTGTGATTTGATAGGGAGTGAGATGGTGAAAAGTGTGTGGAGGGGAGAGGAAGAGTCAAAGACAAATCTAATTCTAGAATGTTAACCTCATTAACCAAAAAATAAAATGATTAACTGAGAGGAGGAGGTATGTGGGTAGGTCAAATGTTAGTGCATGTGTATGAATTGGGACAGGGGATACCAGGAGGTCAGTTTGGACTCAAGTAGATTAGAGATATGGACATATTTGCCATTCACTTAGCAGCATCAAATGGTGTCAGAATGTTGTAGCTTGCCCTCATCCTTTCTCCCTAATGTCGTGGCCCTGGAGACACATACAGGGGAGATGGGGTATAGAAGCGCAAGGTGGGACAAGGTTAGCAGAGAGCATCAGTCTTCCCTTTCCTGCTACAGGACATGTCTCTTGCTTATTAGCCACCCAGATCAAATGACTAAATGTTGAGAGTCTTCAACCTTCCTAAATTAACAAGTTATGAGACATATTTTATTATCTGGTGCCACTTGCTGAAAAGTCAGGCAGGTCATGTAGCAAAATAAGCTCATCAGAGAACAGTCTTTGCTCAGGTAAGGAGAAATCATAAAATTTTAGATAAACGTGTATGCTGGAACATTGGATTTTATTCTGGAGAAGATGGTCACAAAAAGAAAAATTTTGTGTGGCTATAATATGTTGGATATCGTTAAGCCTCAAAGAACCCAAAAATAAATTTAAAATACCCTTGAAAAATATTTTTCAGCAAGTACTTCTGTTACATAGAAGTATTGTCAAGAAAACAAGGAATGAGGGGTCCGAATGTATCACAATTTCAGTCTCTCAGGGATGGCCTCTGAGTGCCTATGGTTTAACTGTTTCTCAGTTTCCTGGCTGCAGCAGTTTAACACGGGGAAGTTTCATCGTCTCCTGCTTAGACAGTCTCAAAATCTCAGGGGATCGAAAGAACAAGCAAAACTGCTGTCCTGAAGTCCAGGAGTCTCCACGTGCAACAGTCTCCATTGTACAGTATGAAGGTTTAATGAATACAAAGATTGATGACCATGAGTTGTAGTAGGCTGAATCCTTGGTCCTTGACTCCCCCTAGAAAAGACACCTGACTCTATCTTCAAACTGGTGTAATTCTGGGGGAAGCTAAGTCTAAATATAGATAGAAGTAAACACCCATCAAATTTCACTACAGATAAGATCAAAGATCTGATCCTAAATACAGAAGAGAAAATTGGCCCTTACCCTGAAAAGCAAACAAATATCTTTCCTTTGACTCCCAATGTATAGGGCCCAATTCCCTATTAGAATTGTTAAGCAGACCCCAGCTACATACCTTATCGGTCTTACCAAAAAGATTTTCCTCACTGGTTGCCCAACAGAGAAAAGGGCATGTTCCTTGTGCCTAGAATAATGGAAATGGCAATTTCAGTTGCTATGGACCAGTGATGTGCCTCCTATTTTTTCTTTCCACTTTTGAAATGGGAGTGTCTACGCTGATTGTCCTGTCCTTTACTCACAGATGTATGTTGGGTCTGTTGAAGGAGAGGACAAGAGGGTCGAGTTCCATATTTATTATCCTATAGGTATTTGTATTTGAAGCCTTTCACTAGGAAGCCGAATCCAACAGTCACATCTTCATCTGCACCTATGTTGGATAACATGACCTAACTTAAAGTAGACTAGTTCATTTGAACGTCAAGACATAATCCATGTTAAAATGAGACAAAACTTTGGTATCATGGAAAAACATCAGTTTGCATGGCAGAACAATATAGAAAGTTTGTAGAAGGTTAATTATTAGAAATTCAAAATGACAATAAAAATATTTACCATTCCTCCCATAAAAATATTTTTGCCCTTTCCTTTAAATCTTTACCGACACTGTAACGAGTTTGTTCAGCAGAGTTCCAGCTACACTGTGCCAGTTCTGGACCTGGGTTTTAAGGGTCCTGGCAATTTCTGTTTCACTGTCTTAGACATATGATTACTTGTGAAGAGTGCTGGCTTTGCCGGGGGGGGGGGGGGGGCGGTGGCGGGGAGGAGACAAAACAAAAGGATGACCCTTAAGCTCCCAGTTTTCCTGTGTAGGCAGCAGACATACCGATATGTTAACTTGGATGCTGAGTCCCAGTCATGTTTCCAGATGACTGTGCCCACGTGGCACTAAAGCCAAGACCAGAAGAATATATCCTTATCTGAACCCAGCCCACAGTGCAGAATTGTGAGTAAATGCATAGTTGGTTTTTTAGCCACTAAATTTGGCGGTATATTTTTACATGTCAATTTTGACAATTTAAATACTGCCTTTGCCAAGATATAAAAAACTTTAGGCCCTGGATCTTTAAATTTAAACACACAAACTTTTGTTTATTTCTCATACCTCTGAAGTTCCCATATTGTCTTCCTAGTTTCAAAATTCTTATTCTCTAGGCCATGGATTCTAAAACTCTTTCCTAAATTATTGTAATAATACACACAATGATTACTTACAAGAGCACTTGCCCACACCACGCTGAGTGTTCAGCAGCTTTTGAACAAAACCAGGATGACCCCTATGCCCTACCTGCCCTATTCACACGATCTTGCCCTAAATGTATTTTTTGTTTGTTTTCCCTGATGAAATAAGTCCTCAAAGGGCACATTTTGCCAATGGGGAAGAGTTGAAACAAAAATTCGCCAAAGCACTGAAAAGCATCAAAATCGATGAGTTCAAAAGCGGTTTTGAGCAGTGGAAAAGACCTCTCAATAGGTTTACTGCATCAAACAGAGTATTTTGAAGGTGACTGAAGTTTAACTATGTAAGAATAAATATACAATTTTTTTTAAATCCAACTTTTGAGGGGCCCCTATATATGCATGCATATGGGTGTATACATGTCTGTACACACATATACATATGCATGTATATGTATACACACATATGGATATGAAATTTATGAATATATCAATGTGTTTATATAAATTCACATATAAAGCCTATTAGAAGGCTCCATTACAATTCCCAAATTATATGTATATATGTATGTCTGTATGTGCATGCATATATATGTGTGTGTGTGTATGAATTCCAGACACGCGGACTTCTTTAGAGCATATACTTAACAGAAGATCCTCTAAGAGCTCTCAGGTAGAGCTTCAATCAAGTGTGGTCTGTGTACAGATTAGATACTGAGTCTTGCAATTTTTGCTTTCACCACAGACTTTAAGGATATATTTTTCATTATACCTTGGAGGGATTTTGAGTTTCATGAAGAAATGTTTTAAGGTATGATATTACTTCTGGCTAAGGTGTTTTTTAATTTATTTTTTAAAGACTTTATTTATTTTAGAGAGGGGAAGGGAGGGAGAAAGGAAGAGAAACATCAGTGTGTTGTTGCCTCTCACATGCCCCCCACTGGGGACCTGGCCTGCAACCCAGGCACGTGCCCTGACTGGAAATTGAACCTGCAACCTTTGGTTCACAGTCCAGCCCTCAATCTACTGAGCCACATCATCCAGGGCTGGCCAAGGTATTTTTTTTTAATAAGACCAATATAGGTGAGTTCTTATTGAGAGTACTGAAATCAGACTATGCAATGAAGGGAGCTTATCCAACAATAAAATGTGCAATTTGCTAGGGTAAAACCCACAATTATAATATCAACACACACAGAAACATTTTTCTTTTAGACAGTCCTCCTAATTTAGAAATGACTCTAGAGTAGAGAGGAATTCATATTAGTATTTCAATGAAATCCAACTCCAGTTTGAACTGGCGGAGGCTGGAATGCAACGCTCTTGCATGCCAGTCTTGACTCAGTGTCCAAAGGAACCATACTGAGAGAATCAGCTGTGCTAACATCCTAACTTCTGCAGAACTTTAAACCTTTCTACAATTTTTATTCGATTTTTATTCTCAAGAGATGACATTTCTTTTGCAGAGTGTTGGCAGGGCTGGCCCATGGGATCCTATTAGAATAGAAGACTTTAGAGACTATTATAGTCCAGTAGTAATTTTGCAAGTCCCCAGGGAGGCACTGTGACTAAACTCTCGCACATAATACACTTGAACTGAATAATTTCCCCCTAAACCATGCCTGTTTTATTTTAACTCTTTAATTGACACAAGGAAAAGTATCCATTTACTATATCAGAAATGAAAACTTCTTTCCTTCTAATGACCTGATTATTTTCATCTCTATGGAGACAGTAACAATGGACTTTTTGATCCCTTTAATTTTTTCTATGTACTGTCCCCTTTCAATTTACACTGTAGTGGGAAAATTCTATTTAAAATAAATTCAGACTAGCAGACACAGGTAGCTCTACCAAAAATCATACTTACAGAAAAGAATGCTTTCTCATGTAGCTAAAATGCTGATAAAATCTGTAGTTAGCAGCACATGCATAATCCTTTGTTGAGGAATATATTGCAAGATATCAGGACATCAAATTGTGAAAAGAAAACAAAACAAAACAAAAACAAACCCACAGAAACTGATTTTCTTTGCACCTTCATTTATTACCAGCAGGGGGATATAATGTAAATTAAAGGGTGTAAAAAATTGAAGGGGAAGTCACACAAATTTTACATATGTATAAAAACCTAAGCTTTAAAATACTACAGAATATATGCTTTTAAAAATAGGTGAACTTTTTCAAAATTTAGATGTATATGTATATGATAGAGGATAAGCCTGTATGAAGTAACTTTTTCTGACAATAATTATGTATTATTACTCATGTAGTTCTTTAAAATACACCTTATAAACTTCCATAGTTTATATGTCAGATGTTTGTATTCTGAATAGGTAAATACTGACTTCATAATTATCTTTTTTAGAAATAGAATGGTAAAATTTCAATTAAAGCATTATAGTGGTTGGCAACATTAATCAGCACATCCAACAGGTGTTATTTAATTTTGCAAAATAAACTACATCTATTTTTATATTAATCCCAATACCAGTTTTCTCATTATGTATTACAAATTCAAAACTGTTCTTTTTAAAAATTTTTATTGAACTTATTAGGATGACATTGGTCAACAAAATTATATGTTTCAGATTTACAATTCTATAATACATCATCCATATATTGTATTTTGTGTCCACCACCCAAAGTCAATTCATATTTTTCTTAAATAATATATAATGAGTCAGCTTTAAATTTCCCTGTAAGTTTCCCTCAGACCTTTGCTTCAACATTATTTGGTGGCTGACAAGGTCTGCGAATATTTGTTACTTGTTTGTTTAGTCTGCTTGCTTTTAGGTCATGTGTCATTAACAGCCATCTTTCCACCTGTGAATAAGCACATAATTGCTCAGTATCTGAATAAACACATCACTTTTTCTTAGGTAGTATTCAAAAGCTGATGCAAGCTAATCATCCAGGCTCAGAGTGGCCATCATCAGCATTTTAGAAGGGTAAAAAGTGTGAGGCAAAAATAGAGTTAGATTTTTAATAAAATTTGAAGGAAGTAAAAAATTGTTTAAAGTATTTTTAATATATATACATATATGAGACTTCAAAAATAACTATTAATGTAATCATCATCTGTTGTAGAATTAGAGATATTACAAACATCTTTAAACCAATAAAATATTAATTTGACAAGACACAGACATTTTCATTTAGGTAGCCACAAAACAAACAAGAAAGTACGAAAAGTGAATATACAGGATAGATGACAGGAGCTTTTTAAATATATAAACATAAAAATAAACTACATTCAACTGCACTCCCTGATAAAAGATTTATGTGTCCAATGTTTCACAGAAACTGCAAGATTCAACTGCAGGCAGTCCTTGTTTTGCATTGGCCACATTAACTGGAATTATATCCTCCAGATATGCCCAGATCTCAGCTACTATGGCTCTTTGCAATGTAGGGACTGCCTGTATAGTTTTTATATGTAGGTCTCTGAATAATAACAACAAACACACATTAATTTTATTTTATTTTATTTTATTTTTAGTAGGTATCAGTGCCTTTAATTTGCATTTCTTTATTTTTAATTTTTATTGTATTTTTTCCATTCCCATTTAACTCCTTTAAAACTTTAAAAACAAAGTATTTACAAATGTAAACCTGGCAGCAACTAAATAATGATATTAATTAATTAAAATAAAGACACATATAATAATGTTAGTAGCATCTGAAATAATATTTTGACCAAATGTCAAAAGCAGAGTGTTTGGAGCTATCAGGTTATTTATAGCCACAAGCATTTATTTGATAAACACTATAGCAGCTAAATAAACAAAGCTAAGACAAACAAGGAAAAATTGACAGATATATTACCGTATGATCTTCAGAAGATAATTTAAATTAAGTAATCAATAATTATATCAGAAATGCTATGATATTATCAATAAGGTTGATTTAAGTGCCATCAGTAAAATCTGCAAACACAATTTGTACTCTCCTTCCATCAATAAAAACCTAAAATAAATTGTCATATGAAAGACTTTATAAACTTAAAAATCAATAAGAACAATTCAGGAGTTGAATTATGAGATTACACTATTTTGAAATGGAAAATTGATTGATAAAGTTTAAGGAATAAAAAGTTATTATTAAATGTAAAATAATATAAAACTAGATTAATTAAATTTTTGTTGTTGTTAAAGAAAAAGCATTCAGAAAGCTCTGAAAGTTCTAAACATCTGCTCAGAACCAAAAATTACTGAGTTAAATGGATGAAATATTTTAAAATCAAACAGTAATACAAAGAAAGCAAGCAGGGAATTTAAGTAGTTTAAGTTACAGAATTAACTAAAATAGGGAGGTGGTTGGTATCAAATTGACAAGTAGATAAGATTATACATTATGAAAGTTATGCTTTTTAAAAGGATTTTATTCATTTATTTTTAGAAAGGTAAAGGGAAGGAGGAAGAGAGGGAGAGAAACATCAGTGTGCGGTTGCTTCTTGAGCACCCTCTACTGGGGAGCCTGGCCCACAGCCCAGGCGGGTGCCTTGACTGGGAATCAAACCCGGGACCCTTTGTTTCTCAGGCCTGCACTCAACCTACTGAACCACACCAGCCAGGGCAAAATAATTATCCTTTTTATAATTAATAGTAAATCCAATGGATTTTTAAATTTTAAGATTAAAAAAGTCCCTGGAAATAGGATTTTCTTAATCAATAACTTAATTTTTTATCCTTATGTACATTTGTAGATTAAAGGTTGTTGTACATTTCAAACAAAGCATTTTAATTCTGTCTTTTGAATTTTTTGGCTAACTGAGCCCCATAAAATGTATTGCACTTCTGATGAAATTTATTTCTGCTGATTCTGAATGGACTAAGAACCACCCTCTCGCCCCCGCCCCCCATGTAAAATGAAACTAGTGATGAAACTCTTGAAGCCCTGCAAGTGGAATCGAAAGGCTACAGTTTCATTTTTATCTTTGGGGGGGGAGGGCTGAATATAAATGAGATTCTGCCACTCGAAGTTTTTAAAACAGAGTTTCAATTTAAAGTCTGACAGAAGTAGGCTTTGCCAACCCTTTTCATCAAATTTCATTACATTGCCCTTTGTTTGTTTGTTTGTTTTGTATTACAAACAGCCAACTCTTTCCTACTCATTGACTTCCAGAAACAATAGATACTTTCCATATTTCTGAGGCTTCAAATATCCTAACATATTCCATTTTCAGGCCTTTCCATTTACAAAGAAGCCTATTCTTATTGTCTAAGCTCCCCTCTACTTTTAGTCAAAACCTAGTTATTAGGCAGTAATAAACAATTTACATGAGTATTTCTAATATTCTGTTTTCCAGTCTCATTCTTAGGTCCACAGTCTTAGTTGATTTCCAAAAAAAAATAATGTTAGCAAGTATTTTGCTACTGCATAGTATGGATCTATTAAGCTTTATACATTCATATTCTGACAGAACACACAGATATCCGGACCAGAGAGCAGACAGCGTACAGACATCACGTGCTGGTTCCCATGCACATTTCTCCCTAAAGTGCTTAGAAGTCAGATGTTCACTTTTATGCAGTAGGGGTGCACAACAGTAGGGGAACCCTAAAAGTATGAGACAGTACTTGCATAGAGCTGCTAGCACAACTGCCCCTCTTCCTGTCTAGAAATGGAAAGAATTTATCTTTTGCTCTGGAAAGGATGTAAATTCTCTAGAAGAGGAAAAAAAGGATCTCTAGGTTTACTACTCTGAAATGTGAGCAAACATCTCTAGGGCAAAAAGATGTGAGTAGTGTAGGACAGGTTAGAGATAATCTCTATATTACAGCTTGTCTACTTCCTTTCTCAGAAGGCCTGGACAAGGAAAAACATTGAGAAATACAGGGAGGATATTCTTCCATTAGGCTCTTCACATTCTTCTTCATCTTTCCAACAGATCCTATCATTTTCCTGACAACTACCTACCTGAATTTCTTCATGGTCTCAAATGTTTTCCATGTTTATACAAACAAGGAGAGATTCTTTGTTCTTTATTTAACATTGTGTGATAGATTGAAGAAATTACCACAAATTCTTTCACTCTTACACTCTTATGAAGAAGTGGAGTCTATTTCTCCAATGTATAAATCTGTGATACTTCTGTGAATTTTCTAGCCAATGGGACATGCAGAAACACGACAAAAGCAGACTTGGGAAGTGCTTGAGCTCTGAGGTTACTCTATCTCACAGTGTTTTTAAACTTTCAACTACCCTGTAAAGAAGTACAGACTGTACCACTGGATAAAAGAGACACATGACCCGGGCCGCTCCAATTTGGCAAGAGACTGCCAAGTACCACTCGTGAGAACTAGTCCACCACAAATCACCCGCAAAGCATCCATCTCTTAGCTGACCTGCCAGCTGATGCCTAAGCTAGCCCAGCAGAGAACAGCTAGGCTGGCCCAGTCAGGACAGACTTGCCTGCCAACACACAGGATTAGGAGCCAAATGCACGGTTATTGGTTTAAGCCACTGACATTTCGGGGGTAGTTTGTTATATGGCGATAGATAATTAATAGAGATATTGTACTTCTAAGTGTCATTAATCTTGGGAACGGGAGGTAGCAAGGACTGGAAAAAGCAGTGAAGAAACACTTGAGGGAGCCTGGAAAATGGTGAATAATCTATTCATGGGAACTAGAAAAATCAATGAGGAAACGTATAGCCAGCTGGATAAAGGGAGGCCTCTTATTTTGTACTAGAACAGCTGGTAAACTATCATCTGCATGAATTTGGAGGGCTGAATTATGTGCTTAATGTACACTTATGTTATTTTCTTTTTTTTTAATAACCTGATTCTGTTTCTTTACCAATGTGCACATATCCAGTGGAATCTAATGTGGACAGACTGCTTGAGTGGCAGAGCAGCTCAAGTCTCTCCATTGGTACCTTCCTAGGCTGACCCACATTTCCAGGCTCCAAAATTGTGCTTCAAAAGTTTCAAAGTGGACTGGGATAATGTCCAAAGATGTGTGTAAATGCAAAATGGTGTCATTGCACACTGTGAATAGGGGGCCCATGAGTTCATCCTCCCCCCAACAGCACCTGCTGGAGGCAGTGGGTACATGGGATTGCCCTGTGTGTGCAGTGGTGATGGTCATATGCTCATGGCCATGTTGGAGGTGAGTGGTGTGATGCACGTATATGAGTGTGTGCTGTTTCTCCATGGTTGTAGGTGCATGTGTGTACATCCTCACATATATATTTTTTCCATGTCGGGGGGGAAGGTGCAAGTAATTCACTTTAGCTCAAAACAAATACACCTAAGTCTGCCTTTTATACAGTTTATTTTTTAACATTTTTTTAAATTTGTTTTAGAGAGAGTGGAAGGGAAGGAGAAAGAGGAGAGAAACATTGATGTGTGAGAGAAACATGGATCAGTTGCTGGCACGCCCCCATCTGGGGACCTGGCCCACAACCCAGGCATGTGTCCTATTTGGGAATTGAATTGGTGACGTTTCAGATCACAGGCCGGCACTGAATCCACTGAGCCACAGCCAGCTAGGGGCCAAGGCTGCTTTTTAGCCGTGACTTTAGATCGCAAGATTTTTGGATTTCAATCATAAGATCAGAATTACAGGAGACATTTTGGGTCCCTGGAATAAGAGTGAAAATATTTTCCATATGACAGAAATATGAATAAATTTCAACCAGAGGATGTCTGTGATTAATTAGCAAATGCTCACAATTTTTTTTTTCCTTTCTGTGTATAGCATGACTGGTGGCAGGTGTGGAGGGGGCACTTATTGCTTTATATCTTGAAACTAAAATAGCCATGTGACTTTCATCAGCCAATAGACTGTACTAGAAAATGTGACACAAGCAAAGGCTTAGTAAGGGCTTGTGTGACCAACCAAGCAATCGCTCTTTGATGAGATCTAAGCTGGCTTGCTGGGTATTAAGAGAAATAAGCTCAGGTGTCTCCATCACCCTGTACAATGGACTACAAAAGTCATAGTGTGAATGAGGGCACCATTGACCATCCGGACACAAGCCAGCCCACCATCTGACTTACCCAATCACTGTGTAGAGAGCTGCGATCATCTGAGCTCTCTCAGACTGGAAGAATCAACCAGCAGACTCACAACTGTGAGCTGACTAAATGGTTAACGCTTCAATCACTAAAGCTAGGGATACTTCCATAAGTAGCATGAAATAAAACATCTCTTACTTTGAAGAATCAATCACTCTGCAGCCAGTGGCTTTGAAGCCACCATTGTATTTAATTGATCCGTAATCATATAAGAACATTCTCATAATACAATAATGATATCAATGTCATTTTAACCTACTGTGATTATGTACATTAAAAAGTTAAACCTAAAAACAGTCACATAAATGTTGTTAAGCTTATAAGAAATATTAAAGAACCAAATCCATTCCAGCCCTTCTTTTTTATTATAATGTCATATTTTCTGTGGAAATTATTTTTAATATGTATAAGCTTCTAAGATCTGATTACACACAAAATAATTAGCTATATCTGTAGGTTTTCTTTCTCCCCTATCCTCAGTCTATATTCTCAGTAAATACAATTCTTGTCTAAGAAAATAATCAACACACTAAGGATTTGTAGCATCTTTATGTGTCATATTTAAGAAGCGCTTAAAACAATTCAAAATGATCTAAACTATTACATATATTCCTATAACTTTATCAATGCACATAAGAAAAAACCATGTTTATACTTGTTCTGTTAGGTAGATATTTTACAACAAATGGTATGGGAAATTGTATAGATATATGTTGCTTCATCATCTAAAGGACTAAAAAAACCTCTCTTACAAATTCACTAGAATTTACTGATTTAAACTCATACCGATTAGACTTTGAATAGTAGGGGAGAATATGTGCTTCCTTTTCACCACTCTTCACTGGCTATGTTATCATTTTACTGTTGTTCTCTTTCCCTGGAGGTACTAACATTATTTTGATTTTATATTGAAAATAAAAGAGGCATACTGGGAAATAAAAATGGATGTTGACTACTTCTTTCCTCTCTAGAAGAATTCAAACATTAGCGGCACTGAATCTTATCAGCAATTCCCTGAAGAAGGCTAAAGACTGAAACAGTTCCAGAATCTCTAAACTCTGCAGATGTAGGCAGAGAATAAAGGGAGGCCACTAAATATTCCTCTGCTAATCCGTACATGCATTCACCTGCATATCACCCCAGGTTTTAACTCACTATGTAAATATAAGACCAGTTGTTAAAAGCCAGAGACTCTTCTATCCTTTCAATTATACTGAAACTATGCAACCAGTTTTATTTACTTATACTGTTAATAAATCATACCTCTGGCTTTGGAAAGGTGGCTCAAATTTAAAATAGAAAAAAAACTGGACATATCTTTCATATTTTAGTTTCCAACTTTTATATATGAATTAATTATGTACATTCCTTTCTGAACTATGGAGACAGACTGTATTTTCATAACTGTCCAAGAGGCTCTAAGGAAACTTTAATCATGGAAGATTGTGATGAAGTTAATATTGATCAAAGACTATACCTATTGAACAGAAGAAGGCCAAAACATTAATGTTAGTGAATTGGAATAGATGTTGAATTAGTAAATTAAGTAAAAAAAGTCAGAGTAACCCGACCTTGACAAAGACAGGTGACCAAATAAGAAATCTATTATAAGTTTGGAATAACTCATATTCTTTTAATCACAGGAATCAACACAATCAAAAACACCTTATTACTCTGACTACTTGGAGAAAAGTGCCTAGGTCAAAGTTGTAATCATACATGGTCTCATTCCAATTTCCCTGGTGATGGGAACTTCAAGATGTAATGTTAGTATTGAATGTATGTGAGATTAGAGATTACTTAGAAAAACAAACTCAAAAGAATCAGCTATCACCACCATTGAGGAAGGCATGTGGAGGTTTTTTATAGCATTTTGTGACTTGAAACAAGAATGAAGTCTGGGAGGGATGAATGTAATTTAGGTACAAATCAGGTGACTTCAGTCTAAGAAAACAACAGGGAGATTTGCTGAGTGCAGCCAATCTTTCGTACCTCCAGCAAACTTTAATCAGAATCAACACTCAGTAATGACCATGTAATACACATCTAGCACGTGTCATTGAAATATACTTCCGCATTTCTTGTGGATTGCCTCCAGAAACTAATAGACTAAAGGAGAGATACTTACATTTGAGATGCTTTCTCTAAGGGCTCATTGCACCAGGATCCATCTCTGGGTATGTTCTCTCCCTTGACCTTGATCCCAGATTTGTGGATCCTGCTGCTAAACAAATTTGAGAAGCAGGCTGGGGTCTAAACTACAGTTAACACGAGCTTTCGCTCACATGTATATAAGGCCAAACTTTCAACTTATAAATTTTGACTTATAAATTTCAGTTTATTGATTCCATATAAAAGAACTATATAAAACCAAAGACAACCAATGTGCACCAAGCTTCTTTTTCATTTATATGGGAGCCCTGTTCTCAGCTCCTGCTTGAGTGAAGTATCCTGTGAGTGGTGTCCAAATCCTTGGGGCCTTACTGAATTTACCAGTGAAGGTAGAGTAGGTTTCTGTTAGTAGGCAACAAAACTTTGGAAACAGGAACAGAATATTCCAAGGGAACACTAAGGGCTATGTTTTTATTAATCTTCTAATCCTGTTCTAAGCAAGAGAGAACTGTGTAATCTCTCCACGTCACTAGTTGTCACAATGTAATCTTCCCTGTATCGGGTCTGACTGCTAGATTTCTGAACTCCTTCCTGCAGTCTTACTGCTAATTGTGACTTAATGACATTCACAGAGGGGTCCAGAAAACGAGATCAGAAGCCAGACTGAAAGGCATTGCAGAGGACACGGATTAAGTGATAATACATTTTAAAAAATCAGAACATACATTTAAGAGTCTTAAATAACTAAAATATTGTAAGTCTTAATACATTTTAAAAATATTTTCTTTAGAATACTACAGTGTTTTATATTTGAAACACTATGAAATATACAGAGGGAACATCTGAACCATAGTTTAAAAAAAAATCATACTATGGAAGGACACAATCATGGATGACTTAAGGAATCTATTTTACAAAACCTTCAGAAATAAATAATGGAAATTTCATGATAATCAACAGGTGGTTTGACATTACAAAGGTCAATAATATAATCATTCACAAAATATAAAGGAAAATAACATGCTATTCATAACAGATATAGAAAACACTTTGATACAGCAGTTAATGAAAACCTGTTATCCTTTTAAAGGGTATCATCTGTACAGAGCTTAATGAACATTTTTTACAAGGTAAAAAAAAAACTCCAGGAGCCATCTGTTAAACTTCAGCATTCATCTTACCTCAGGTGGCCATAAGGACTGGGCACCAGGTCCCTGACATAAGCGAGGAACACAGCCTGCGGCCCAAGGTCCAGGAGAGCTTGGGAAAGCGAACGCAAACCTCCTGCCACCCCCTTCACTACAATTTTAAGCCAGCATCTATAGGTACTTCCTGTAGCTAGGAGAGCTTCAGTGACGAAGGAGATGAAGTCACAATTACGCTGCCACATAGCCACGGATCCAAACCACCAAGGACTGGGTAAGGGGAACAGACGACATTATCAGAAAGACTGTGCTTATTATTTCGTCACAATGCTGGTATGTGCTGGAAAAACTCAGGAGCTGCAAATAGATCAAGAAAACAAGGACTGAGAGGTGCAGTAAAATCACAGCCCAATGGAGTGGTGGCCGACTGGTCCCCTATGGCCGTCACCACCCCCACTGCTCGTACCATTCAGAGCTCATTTCATGAAGTATTCAAGTTTTTAGAAATATTTTTTTATTATCCAAATAAGATATTTTACATCTATTAAGATTATGACTAAAATGTTATTTTTTATTGCTACTATCAAAGGATATTTTCTAACATGTTCTAATTGTTAATATATGGAAATGCAGTTGAGTTTATTATATTGATCTTTAATTTTTCAAATGTTTAAAATTTACATTATTAATAATTTTTGTAGATTTTTAAATAATTTTGCATAAGACTATGTTTTTGCTTTGTAAACATGGGTAGGATGTATCAATCAGTGAAGACACATAAGATTAGAGGTAAGGGTATGAAAAGATTTTCAGTGAAGTATGTCTTTTTAATAGGTAGAAGATTATACCTCAATCAGTTTGGTTATGTTGTGTTTTTAAGAAACTTGCCTATTTCTTCTAAATTTCCAATTTATACTTTATAGTCTAGTATATTAATAAGTAAATATATTAGTATAATGTACATTATACTAATGTTTTAATGTCTATACAGTCTTTACTGTTTTCTTTTTCACTCCTGAAATTGATGGCTTATATTTCATTTTTTCCAGTTTTGTTAAAGTGCATATAATTTTAATTGTTTTTCCCTCTCATAAGATTATTTCTCTAGGTCTGTTTATATGGAGTGCCCATAATTTGAGTTCTTGAATGTATTAAAAATAACTACTTTAAAATTTGTCTCTCAACTACCACTAGGTCCTCCTGTTATTAGTTTCTAGTGAATGCTTTTATTCTGTCAATGGATCACATTTTCCTACTTTAATGTGCCTAGAAATTTTTGATTCAGTATTAAACATGGTATATAATATACTGTAGGTTATCTGCTTCTGTTACCTTCCTCTAAATAATGTTGTTTTCTCAGGCCCATGAAGTTGTCAATAGCAGAAACTATTTAGTTTTCCTTTAGTTTTCAACTGGGAGATTTCATCCTCCCAGTTGTTTTCAGTTGGGGGTACTTGGGAGTCTTCTAAAAAGATACATATTATAGGGGTCAAAGCAATTCAGAGAGAGCTCATTAGCTGGTTTTGGAGCTCTCCCTTGAGGGCTCCCCTGTTTACAGAATCTCACTTTTCATTTTCTCACTGACCCTTTCACCCTGAATGTATCATTTGATTTCTGAAGCAAATACACTGACTTTTGTTTAGCGTTCTCCCTACTCCACTCTGTGTAGTGCCCTGTGACTAAAAGCCATGGATGTGAATTGTATACAGTGTAGTTTTCTTTTTCAATATTGACTTCTTTACACCTTGTGAACATATTTTATTACCACCATGTGCCTTATAATTCTTTTTATTTTATTCTTTTATCCAGATTATTAATGTTTTCCAGAAAATTAGTCAAAAGTTGCTCTCCCAATACAAGATGCAAAATATCAGTTTTACTTTTCATAATTTTATTATATGAATATAATAAATCATCTTTAGAAATTTATGTTACTTAGGATATAAATTTATGACATTTAGGTATATGCTTGAAGAGCATTGCACTAAAAAGGTATATAGTGATACAGAAAATATGATATTTCTCTTTTAACATAATTGGTTTTATGATTCACTTTTGGGGGAAAAAGGAGGGGAGGTAGCATTCTTGTATTGTTATAAATGAATCTTTTCAAAATCATGAAAATCTGAGTTCAAATATGATTTCTTCATTTTCTGGTTACATTACCTGAAGCAAGTTATTGAACTTCTAAGTTCAATTTTCATCTCTGCAAATGAAGATAATAAATATCTGACACATTTGACTCATAAGTTATTATGAAGGTCAAATAAGTTAAGGAAAATAAAATCTATATTCATGTAACAACATATTAAAGGAAATCTAGTGCAATTTTAAGTTGGGAAGATCTCCCAAATCAATGTGTCAACTCCTCCCAGTTTCCAAATTCAGCCATGACACCACCACACCTGACATGCAAAAGGGTGAATGTAAAAGGGTCCTCATGGATGGTAGAGACATAAATGTTTTATCACTGTTTTTATATGTCAACCATGTGTACCCCACACTCTCTAATACAGGTGGGTATTGATGAGTTTTTCATTATTATTTCACAAAACTGAATCAGACTTCAAGGAGACAATGTGGAGAGTTTTATTCGTGCTTCTAAAAACTGTGGGAGTAAAACCAAAAATGTTCTAGCTCATTCTTTAAAAGACTAAACCTAAACTTTGTGGATAGAAAAATCTTGCCTGTAGCAGAATATAAATTGATAGCTCTGCTCAGAAAATAACGAAATTTCCCTTGAAGGAATAGCCTAAAATTCTTTTTTCACAATTGCGTGCCTAAGTTTGAGATTTTTTGAAATAAAGTGACTTTGGTACTGAACACACTATGAAATATACAGATGATATATTACAGAATAGCACATTAGAAACATATAATCTTATTAATCAATGTTACCCTAATAAATTTAATAAAGTAAAAAAAAGGCTCTACAAGGTTTATTGATCCTTAGCTATGATGTCCAAAATCATTCCATCAGCAATAATCAAAATAGAACCAGAGACATGGAAATAAAGAGCAAACTGACAGTGACCAGAGGGGAGGGGGGAGAGGGTTAACTGGGGAAAGAAGGGGAAGGCTCAAGTCAAGGAACATGTAAAGGACCCATGGACAAAGACAATGGGGGGAGGATTGAATGTGGAAGGGGGGTGGGTAAGGCAGAGGAAAGTAGTAGCGGCCAAATGGGCACAACTGTAATTGAACAACAGTAAAAAAAAAAAAAAAAAAGAGAGAAAGAAAGTGCTTCACTACAACTGCTCCTCAAACTTCCCAGCTTCTTCATCCATATTCAATAAGGAGCCATAAATCTCTTTTGTGTTCCTAGTAAAATGCCTGCCTTGGCCTCCACCAACACCATTCTAGAAGTTAGGAACAATTCCTATGACTCTCTCTGTTCCTGCTAACAATACTCCCCAAACCTAAATATATGCCCATTCTTGTTTGACATGAAAATATCAGGACCACTCTCTATTCTTGTCCCTTCACAATTTTTATACATTTTAGTAAAGAGCAAGTTCACTCAACCAAAAACCCTTGAAGTCACCCAAACTCATTTCTTTTACTGATACCACATATCAGATTTTCCAAAATAACCTATCAGGTCTACGGTAAGAACATACTCAGTAACTTCTTCCTGCTTCTCCACCATCATCCTGATCTAACACCATCATCGCTGCATGGAATTTTGCCGTAGCCACTTAACTGGTCTCACTGCTCTGTCCTTGATCAAATGCCTTTTATCCAAACAAAAACAGGAAGAACACCTTCAAATATAATTTAAGTTAGAATATCGATTTCCAATTTTCTGAGAGTGAAAAATATTGGCAGCATCCTTCGACAGTGGTATTCCAATTCGGCTGCACAGTAGACTGAGGGATTTATAGTGAGTGGTATAACTCTGCATTGTTTCCAATGGTCACCACACTTACAGTGGTGATCGCAGGGTGAGGTAAATAAATGCCAAATCACTGTTATACATCTGAAACTAATGCATTATTGTATCCCAATATACTTTCATATAAAACTTTAAAAGAAAATAAATAACTGGCAGGTTTAAACATTGTCAACTACGAGACTCCATCCCTAATAAAGTCAGAATTCGGGCCTTGCAATGCCTGGAACTCTTATGCACACTTTAGACTCTGGTGTTTTATACTTTGTTCCCTTTTTTAAAAACTGCAGTATTTCTAGACCCTAGAATAGTGATGGTGCATAGTACACACTCAAAAAATATTTTTTAATGAAAATAACTACAAAGTATTAAGAAACGCTATCTTAACAGTTATCAATGTTCCCATCAGAGTCAGCTTTAAATATCCGTCGACTCCCCAGAACCCTAGTGTCCAATCAGTCCCACTGTTCAAAGTTTTATAGTAAACTGACTGTTCCTTGGAATTAAGTAGCTGAAGAAAATTTTACTAACTTGAATGGATGATAAACCTCACAGGGTCTATACTATAGATTTCATCCAATGGGTAAGAATTAACTTGCAGGAGAGTTGAAGGAAGAGAATATAGTTTTCTAATTCAAACTTCATGTTTCACATGAGAAATAGAATATTTGATAGCAGTTAACATTAATTATTAATGGCATTGCATTTAAAGCTAGGGTTAAAAAGAATATAAAAATAAATAAAAACAAACAGATATTTCTTCAAGTTATTATAAAACATTTTCACAAATCTAATTGTTTTCTTACGATCTGCATGAATATTAATATTTTCATGACATACCTACTTAAGTATAAGCCATGGTTGAGAAATTGTATGTAATTATAATGGCATTGATGAAAAAAGTTGAATTTTAGATAAGTTGTTTTATTATTATAATTTCCCAAATACTGGTTTTTACTATTACTGGTTTTTCTTCTTAGCCAGTTTTTTTATTCTCCCTCGTAAAATGGCTTTTCAAGTTTATTTTAATACTGCAAAAGCAATTCCTGGTGTAAAGGGTGATTTCATGGCTAAAGCTCTCTTCTGCTGGTAGTTTCTCTTTTTCTCCTAAATGATGAGTATTACTTCTCCATTTAATACATTTCTAGGAAGTAATGGACCAATTTCTCATATTTTAACTGTTGTATGCGTAAAGTCACCAAAGGTTTCTCTGACTGTGAATAAGAATATTTTATATTCAGAGACTTTCCTTCTGCCTCTTTCAGTGAATTAACTTTAATTATACAACAACCACCACAAAACAAGACAACCACTTTTATACTGGTAAAAAGTAGTACTTCCCATGTGGGTAGTAATATAACATGGTAAATCCACAAAGTATTGGTTTAATATATTAAACCAGGCAACAGGAAAAAAGTAACTCAGGACTATTTGTTTATCTATTTCAATGAGAGATAAATTTGATTTGCCATTCTGTGTGTTTTTCATGCCCAATGAGTATGTTATACCTTTCTCAATTGTTAAATACAAAATAAGAATATTGACATTAATGCATCTCCCGAAAATCTTGATAAATTATAGTTGCCTATTAATATTCAGCTCACTGTATGACACATATTAAGCCAAGTGCTCATTGTGCTACAGAATCTCACCTCACTGATCTAAATAAACACATCACACATCTGCGTGCATGATTTTGGGAGAAGGTACCCCTTCTTCTTATCATTCTGGGCAGATAAGTTCTAGGTGGCTGTCCTCAGCATCATAACTGATCTAAATCTTGTTCCTCAGTGGAATCACCATTTCTATATGTATTTAGAAAAAAGATACTAAAATGATCAACTTTTGTCCACTAAGTCTCATACAAAAGCAAGTTAAAAATAAGTTTCTTATTGGCATCGGCCCTGAATATTAATACATGATGTGTCACTAGTTGACAAACTTCAGGCTATAATGCTGTAGTTTCAGCCAATTTTTGTGTACATATCATGGGCCTGGGGTTTGAGATTTCTAGTAGTCTGGGCAGAGTTTACGTATTTGCACTGTTTCCAGTTTCCTGCAGCAGGTGTGTTCCTCCTCGGTTATGTCGCTTGGCAGAGAGCTGAGAATTTATAAATTTTCAGCAGATGTCTCCAATCAAAAGCATATATTATAAAGTCAAAGATGAGTCTGGGAGAACTGATTAGGACATGGGGAATATAATTTGTTTTGTAAAAAAAAATGTATACATTTTAGTTTTTCCTGTGAAAGTTTTGCTTTTAACACTCAGGTGAATAATTCAGTGAAATAAACAAATAGATTATATTATAAATGCATTCAACTGAAAAATCTATTTCAAATATTTAAGTTTTCACAAATGAGGTCTGTCCAGAAAAAGTCCAGCCATTGTTAATATAACAAGAATGGTTTGCATGACATCCATGTGATCTGGCAGCCAAGGAGAGTGGACTGGAATGTGCATGCGTGAACAATGACAACTTCACTGTACTAGTCAGTGGGGGTGGTAAACACCATTGAGTGAGCATGTGTATGGTTCAGCTGACACATTTAAAATGACTGAGCAAGTAGAGCAATGAATCTGCATCAAATTTTGAGTTAAGTCTGAACATTCCTCTTCGGAAACCATTCTGATGATTCAGAAGGCTGCAGCTATCTATGGTCAACTGGTGATTGGCAGCTTCATTGTGACAACATGCCCATTCATGTGTCATGTACTGTGCAGAGTGTTTTGGTGAAATATCAAATTAGCCAGGTGACTTAGCCTTCCTATAGCCCAGATTTGTCACCCTGCAACATCTGGCTTTTCCCAAAACTAAAATCACCTTCGAATGGGAAGAGATTTTCAGATGTTTGATGAGCTTCAGGGGAATATAACAGGCAGCTGATGGCGATTGGGAGAACTGTGTGAGGTCCCAAGGTGCTTGCTTACTTTGAAGGGGACTGAGGCATCATTGTCCTATGTACATTGATACTTGTATCTTGTATCTTCTTTAATAGATCTCTATTTTTCATATTTATATTTTTCATGGCTACATACCTTCTGGACAGACCTCATATACCCTTTTGGTTTATTTGTATCTTTTATTAGTGTGATTAAGAAGATTATTTAGTTAAATGTCATTTTACTTCCTTGTATGAGGGGTATAGACTCCTAATATAGTCTGAGATAATCACATTAAAAAAATGGCTCATGATATCTTTATTCTTACTCTACCTAGGAAAGCTCATGAAGCTAAATTACCACTGGGAAAATGGGTAATTGGAGCGATTATCTCATTAAATTATGTTTTTAAGAAGTCATTTTTGTCTAAATTCAGTTAGCATTGTACATTGATTTGGCGAATGTTCCATGAGCCAAGCTTGCAGGGACATGGCTTGAAAATGTTCAGTCGTAGTGTGTGCTGGTCACTCATCCCCCACACCGTGACATCCCCTCCCCATCACTCGTCCGTGATTGATTTACATAGTTTCAGACGGTCCATGTGCCGCTTGCATCTGAGTTCCCAGCTGGTTCACCACTACCTTTCTCTGTCTTCCCTTCGCATTATTCATCTCGCTTTCAGTTTTTCTGTATTTTATTATTTGTTACTTGTTATTCCTTCATGAATATTCATTTCAATTTATCCATATATCTACATTACACACATATGTACCTATACATATCATATGCAAAAATCATAAATATATAAATGCATACAAGTAGAATAATGTAAAATATATTAGCTGTAACGGTTGGTTTGTTATACTAGGGTTTTATGTAATTCACTTTTGTCCCTCTCCTAACTCAATCTTGTCTGACACTCAGATAAATACTCATATTTACACAAACACATCCACGGAGAAAAAATAAAATAAAATGCCATGTTAACAACCTGTTTGTATTTTATCAGAAGCACATCTTGCTAATATACATATGATTATATATAAAATTGTTTATAACAAACATAAAATCATATATATGACTATACTATGTTATAAAGGAACTGTTTAGAAAAATTTTTGCAACAAAAGAATGTTTTTTCTATTATTTGGATACCTTTTATATTGAGAAAAAAACTTCTTTAGTTAGGTTTTCTTCCAAACATAGCACCCATTTCCAGTTGCTTCTCAAACAGTATAATATTCAGCTGTTTGTCCTTCTGGCTGGACACAAAATGAGCAGGTAGAACCCACTAAATCCTAAAGTACATAGTTATTGATGTACATTAGCATATTAATTGCAGGATAGTGGCAAAGAAAGTTCAAATGGTTTGGTTTGGCATAAGTCCCAAAAAATCAGATGGTTTGTATGATTTCTTAAAATCTACATTTTATTATATTATTTTCCTTTAATTTGCATTGTATTTCCTTACCACCAAAACCAAAAATTTTATTAACTTTAAGGGATTCTTTTTGTCACTAAAGAAAGTAAAAGTCACTTATACTTTGGAGTTTAATTTTAGATTCAAATATGTTCATATATTTATTTAAGTTTTCATAATTTGTTATTGCACATTCTGGTACTCCATGCCAAATCACTTCGCTAAAGCTGCCATCAAATATACACATTAAATTAAATATTTATCCTTGTGTCCTCCATAGTAGCTCCTATAGACCCCTCTCCCCACTATCCCCTCCCCACTCCCCTGTGGCTGTTGTTACAATGTTCTTAATCTCATCCTATGGAGGACACAAGGACAAAATCAAGGGGGAGGGTAGAGGTGGGGGAGGGAGGTGGGACTGGCTGGAATGGGGTGGAGGGAAGGGGAGAAAATGTAGACAATTGTAACTGAATAAAAATAAATAAATTAATTAAAAAAATAAAAAATAAAATGGCATATCACAGAAGGCTCAGGAATTAGTTAAAATAAATAAATAAATAAATAAAATATTTAAAGTTAAATTGAGTTTCCCAGAATATCATGAAGCTTTTTTGAAAATTCAAATATTTTTAGAGTTTTTAACTGTTACAGACTTTATATCTTTTATATATCTATTATATATCTTACTTCATTGGGAAATATTGAAATAACTATTTTTGTATATCAAAAATAAGGTGCTTAATTATTTTACTTTATACTAAAAAAGCATATATTTAGAGAATTTAAAATAATAATGTTCTACACATGCAGTCATATGCCTGCCCCCCATCCCATCTACTAATAAAGAAACAGAATGTATATGATAATTTATCAGTGGGATGAATAAAACATACTCATTCACACATATACACATGCAACCACATAAAATACACATAAACAACATACACTGAATATATAATGCAAATTTTCTTTAAACCATCAACAGAATGTTGGAATATATAATTTATTAAATTAACTAAATTCAATAAAAATTAAAACTAGGCCCTGGCTGGTGTGGCTGGGTGGATTCAGTGCTGGCCTGCAAACCAAAAGGTCACTGGTTCCATTCCCAGTCAGGGCACATGCCTGGGTTGCAGGCCAAGTCCCCAGTGGGGGCATGTGAGAGGCAACCAATTAATGTATCTCTCCCACATCAATATTTCTTTCCCTCTCTTTCTCCCTCCCTTCCCCTCTTACTAAAAATAAATAAATAAAATCTTTAAAATTTAAAGCTTTTTTAACTTTTAAATGATATTTAAGAAAATTTTTTAAGCAAATGAAACTTAAGCAAATTTTTTAAGCAAATGCAATTTAAGCTAGTAGTTAAAAAATATAAAGATATATTTTATCTTTAAAAGATACATTTATATCTCAGGATCAAGGGGTCCCAGGACCCCCAGCTCAGGATTCTAGTGCCAAGATGATAACTCCTCACAACTTCTGGTTGCAAAAGCCAATGGGGATTGAATTGGTGAAAGAAACTTCTAGGGCCCAAGCAGTTACTCTTAAAGAACCAACACATGGACTCACCTCCTCAGACTCACTCCCTTTGAGCTCCAGCACTGGAGTAGCAGTTTGAAAGGCACCAGTGGTATACAGGGAGAAACCGACATGTCTGGCATCAAAGACAGCAGTTGCCATTGTCCCTTTGCTAAACCCTACTCCCACAGAGCTGGTGAGCTTGTGTCATATCTGAGATTCCATCAACCTGGCTATCACAGTTTGACCCACCGTGGAGATCCCCAGAGGCTCTGCCCCACCCAATTTATAGGCCCACCTAAGCTACTTTTCCATAAAAATGACAAGTCTTGGCTCCTAAACCCAATCAAACAATGAACACCTGGCTTTGGAAGCCAGATTAAATTCACAGCATTGCTTCACCAGGGAAACTCCAAGCCCAGCACAAGTTTAGCCATCACAGATTACTTTATAGCTCAGTCAGGGTGCCCCAGGCAAAAAAAAAAAGGTGGGGGTTGACCTGGGCCTGCACCACCTGGGAGATGCCAGGGCCAGCACATCCATTGGAAAGCTACAGACCACATTGGAGCCCTACCACCCTGCACCTATGCAGCTGATCTTGCATGGACAGTGGAGATTGGTGGTCACTGATCACAGCCAGTCCTTGCAGCTGACTGGCCTGGTAAGTTCCTCTGATTGACTTGCCAACAGCCACCAAGGCTCAACTACAAAAGGAGGGTGTACTCAGCCCACGGAAAAGTGCACTTCAAGGGCCCAGTTTGGGTGATAGAGGAGGCTGTGCCACTGGAACCTACAGGACACCTACTACATTAGGCCACACTACCAAGACATGGAGTCAAGGCAGCTCTACCTAGAAACAAACACAGGGAGGCTGCCAAAAGGAGGAAACAGAAACATGGCCCAAATGAAAGAACAGAACAAAACTCCAGAAAAAGAGCTAAACAAAACAGAGATAAGTAATCTATAAGATGTAGAGTTCAAAACATTTGTTATAAGGATGGTCAAGGAACTTAGTGAGGACCTCAACAGCATAAAAAAGATCTAGTCAGAAACAAAGGATACACTAATTGAAATAAAGAACAATTTACAAGGGAACAATAGGAGAGTGGATAAGGCCAAGAATCAAATCAATTGTCTGAAACATAAGGAAGCAAAAACAACTGATCAGAATAACAAGAAGAAAAAAGAATCCAAAAAACAAATGAGGATAGTATAAGCAGCTTCTAGGACAACTTCAAGAGTTCCAACATTTGCATTATAGGGATGACAGAAGGAGAAGAGAAAGAAGAAGATTGGAACTCTCCTTGGAAAATTAATGGAAGAAAATTTTTCTGATTCGGTGAAGGAAATAGACATACAAGCTCAGGAAGTGCAGAGTTCCAATTATGATGGATGCAAAGGGGCCCACTCTAAGACACATCATAAGTAAAAGGCCAAAGGTCAAAGATAAAGGGAGACTCTTAAAAGAAGCAAGACAAAAAATGTTAGTTACCAGGTGGTTACCACATGGGAGGGAGGAGGGAGAAAATGGGTGAGGAGGTGAGGGATTAAGAAGTACAAGTAGATAGTTATAAAATAGTCATGAGGATATTATAAAGTACAGTACAGGAAATGGAGGAGCCAAAGAACTTATATGCATGACCCATGGACATGAACAATGATGGGGCAATTGCCTGAGGTAGTAAGAGGCTCTGGGTGGAGAGGGGCAAAGGGGAAAAAAATCAAGACAACTGTAACAATATAATCAATAAAATAGAATTTAAAAAAGATATAGGAATAAGTCTACAAAATATATAGAATCTTTCATTGGAGAAAATAAGGATACACTATATTCTTGAATAACAAATCAATAGTATAAACATATCAAATACTACAAAGTTATTCCATAGATGCCAATTAAAATCCTTATGAAAGACAATTCTTCTTAATATAAAGAGAACAAAAATAAACATTATAGTTGTTCAAGAAAAAAACAACGTCTTCACCTGTGAAGTCTCTCAGGGTCTTCACCTAATAGTTAACAAAGATTACATTAGTGGAAGTTTAGAGAAAGTGAAACAAAGCTATTGACCGTAAGAGAGAACACAGAAGCAGATCCACATACACGTGGAAATGTGTATATATATTTGACCTGACATTGAAGTTCAGAGGAAAATGATGCTCTAATATATTTATATTTCCAAAACTGCATGAATCCCTCCCTCACACCAGACACAAAAAATTAAATCTAAGATAATTATAGACTAGCTTGTAATCAGAATTAAATTAGTTATTATTGCATATCCTGTTTCACAATCAAATAATTGTACATTACTCAATTGATCAGACCACTGTATCTGGGTTGTATCTCTTTTTCTCACTTTTCCCCACATATAGAATAATTTTTCTTTTAGTTTATGTGAGTGGAGTGCCTGTATTTTTACTTGAGATTCCAAAACTTGAGCTTAAATTTCTTTAGGTTTTACATAACACATTATGTTTTCTACAACGTAATGAGCTCTTCTGTGTTTAAATTGGAGAGGAAAGTTAAGGATGAATTTCAATCAGTGTATCTCTCTCTTTTGGAACCAGAAATACATTAGCACTCCACCTTCTTCGGTGCAAAAGTAGAGGAAAATGCTCACTTCCACCACTGAGATCTTCCCTGGGATCAGGCTGATGCCTTTAGAGCCAAAACTTTAGAAGCAGCAGGATTTGTGGCTACCGTGGAAAATAGGCAGCCAGCCATCAGCAAACGCACACTCCTGTGTGGATGCATATCAATGCCCACTGCAGAACACAATGGACACGTAATGTATGGCTAGATCAACACTGTCTCCCCCCAGTTAGTTTTTCCAACACTCCATTCTTTTTCATCTAACAAGATTGTGTATGAATACAAAATCTTACTTGGTGAACCGCACATTTGAGAAAGTAAACAACATATATTTTGCCGAAATGCAACATTTAGTTTAAACCTTTAGGAATTAAAACAGAGAACAAACAAATCATGATGATAGAAACTTCACATACTTACCTTGATTTTAAATTATTTTGTGTATAAAGATGAGTGATATGATACTAAAAATAAATATTGAAGATTTGTGTGTGTGAAGTTCTCTTTCCATTTAGAAGGTAAATTAAGTAATAGTATATTTGTCTCTGATGATTAGAAAAACAGGTGTTTACTATATCAGTAAGTGAAGCATTACCTTAATTATATGCTAGGGTGAAAAAATAACAGAATCACAATTTATAGACTTTACCCTTGGATTTATGAATATCAAAAGATGTGCCTATGGAAGAACTGAATTTTTCATTTACTATGCTAATACACAGATATTAAAGCTTGACTCCAATTACTACATGTATTAAACAAATTGTGAATGATACTTGGTAATGTTAGATTATTTGAAATATTGAAAAGTTACATCTTAGTGTGAAATTCAATGTTTGAAATTCAGTTTGAAACTGATATATTTGTTCAATACCATTTCTGATAAAATAAAATTCTAATTAGACAACATTCAAACACTTATTATTCTAACATTAGAAAAAACTAAATAAATATTACTTACATTTTCTTCTTGATCCACACTGCAAATGAAATACAATATTTTTTCAGCTAATAACCTTTAAAAATTGAAATCTTCCATTAGTCACTTCCACTGACTACTGTTCCAGTATCAGCTAAATGGACTTTGTGTGTTTTCATTCATCTTCTAATCTTCTGTGCATATGCTGAGTTCACATGTAGATGATTAATATATTAACTCTGGTTTTTAAAAATCTCAGTTCATTTATAGTTGAACTTTCTCTGAAAGTAAAACCAAACAAATGATAGTTAAATGCAATTGCATCAGAAGAATTCAGTTTAGGTATCAGATTCAAACCGCCTAAAAATTGCTTTCTTCTGAACTTACAATTGTGAGTGAAATAAAATGAAGCAGTGGTAAAATGCCATCACCAGCTAAACAAATAAAGGACATAATCCCACACAGTATCCTTTGAAAATTCAAAACAAAGAACAATTAGTGGGTGACTCAAAAGAGAGGAACACAGAATGGAGAGGCCTAACGTCCAACCATTGGGTAACCCCCAGGGGCTGGAGGGATAGGTGATCTGGGACCTGAGAATTCTTGGTCATGTCCCCAGATTTTGTAGCAAAAAGAAACTAATGAACAAACTGGGTATCTATCGTTTTCTCTTTCAGGTTGAGAAATCATTTTCATCTAGGTAGAAAGCAGTGAATTAAAGAAATGAACAGTAAGTCTGATCACAAGTGATATACGCAAAGGCCCATGACCATTCAACGAATTCAAGAAAAATATCTACCTTTCTTGCTGTTACCTTATTGGTTTATTTTAAGAACACTTGATAAAATTTCAAAAAAGGAACAAAAACTAAATTTTCTAATAAATACAGCATATTGCCTTATTATAGTCTTCTCCCTTCACTTATCAATGTTTCAACTCAGTCAACAACAACAAAAACACATAACAAAAATACCCAGTTCCCAAAAACTAAGTAGACAAGGAAGCAAACCAACATGAGATAGAATGTTAAAAAATAATTACCGCATACGAGCAAAATAAAATGAAAAGGAGCATCAAAGCTTTAAAAAATCTAATATAGAAGAAAATATAATTCAAGAAAACATTGTTTTTCAAGTGTTCTTCATTTTAGAAGAAAACGATAAGGTAAAAGAATGAACATGGTAAAACAAAACCATGAAGGTGAAAGTAATTCACAAAATAATGAGATTAAAGTGCAACTGGATACTAAAATAAATGTGTAAAAACAAACAACAAAATTAATAAGGTAATTAAATAATTAAAAAGCACAATAAAGAGAATAACCACTACTGAATATCAAAATATAGATCTACGGAGAGGATGGTGATAATCACAGTGAAAACTTTTTCAAGGAGTTTGAAAAAGCTTCATCTAAGCAAAAACACAAAACAAGTCAAATCAATCTAACAAAATAGAGCATCAAAGTAATCAAAACACAAGCTTTTATTATCTAATATAATTTTCTTAAAATTAAGCATTTAATTGTTCAAATCAAGGACAATATGCTTCTGAACAGCAAACATTTATTTAGGCTTTCAATACTGTTCAGCTTTGTGCTCTTCAGATATGTTTAAATATTACTTAAAAACATTATTTTAAAATAAAGTAATGAAATAAATTTTAAATTTAAACTAGCATCATATAAAAGCTGCCATTTCATCATAAGCAATTAACAACTCTAAATGTTTACATCCTGAATAACAGTTTCATAAAACCTGATAGAACTGCACAGAGAAATAGACAAACCCCACAAAAATAGTGGAAGATTTCAATACACGCCTTCAACAATCGAGAGTACAAATAGATTAAAAATCAGCAAGGATATGGAAACTGTGACCACAATTATCAACCAGCTAGACTTAATTAAGATGGTTATTGCACATGAAACTAATTACAGTTAAGAAAAGTTTGTTTCAAATGTGCATATAGAACACTTACCGAGAGAGACTAGAACACTTGATAAAATTTCAAAAAAGGAACAAAAACTAAATTTTATAATAAATATAGCAAAAATAATTCTGGGCCATGGAACGAGTGTCATAAATATAACATTACTCAATTCATTCATAGTCTGTCCTCTCTACCTGTGAAATAGTAACTACAAACCAGAACAAGAATATCTCTATGCAAAGAAGATTTTAAAGGGAAAACAAGAGAGTATTGGGTACTGAATAAAAATATAAACAATATATTGAAAGTGGTGAAGTGCCACTAACAAGGTAATTGGGGAGAAACTCATAGCAATAAGCAGCTCTATTAGAAAGAAGAAAGGTTGCAAATAAATGACTTTATCTTCTGCCTAAAGTCTGCTGCCTCATAGCGGGAGGGGAACCTAAGAAGTTCATCTTTTCATTAAAAACCGAAGTGTGATTTTTCAGGTCCAACCATAGACAATTACAAGCGCTTTACTTGACAGGACTCACGAGGAAAAGCTACTCACCCCAGAGCTGTCTCAGGGCACAATCAGCACATCCCAATGTCTGAAGAGAGTTGCAGTCAGAGGTTCAGGCCTTCCTGGGGGGTTGTGCTGTTATGCCCAAGTATAGTGAATTCCCTGCCAAGATGTGTTTATTTAGAGGCCTCTTCACCTGGAGCATTCTGCTGAGGCCTTCCACGGGAAGCCCTGTGAAAAACACTCTTTATGAAGGAAGGAGAGAGAAACTTGTAATGTTAACCAAAGAAAAGGCTTAGGCTGTAATAAATAATAAAAGCATTTATTTGAGCAGAAAGAATTGCAACCCAAATCGTGCTCCAAAGAGAACAAAATTAAGCAATAACCACAGGGGCAGTTTTTATTAGGCATTCCATGCAAATAACAGATTGTCAGCTACATTAACAGGAATTAGTTAGTTCCAACATACAAACTAGGGAAGTGAAAAATACAAGGAAGAAGTCAAGTTCATCCATATTCATGGCCACAGTTATTGTTCTAGGATGTTTATGGCTCAGTCTTGAGCTGAGTTTAGCTACAGGTTGGAACTTAATACCACTTCTGAGAACTGAGGCATGAGGCTTGCATAGGCCCTGCTTCCTAGGTGGCCTGCTGACTATTTAAAGTGACTTTCATAGCAATGATAATCCATTTTATTTTCTCCTCTATCAACACTTCTCTCTGCTCTCACTCAGCACTTAGAACTTTTCCATTCCTACCACTTTCCCCTTTCTTCTCCATACTCCTAAAATTCATAGAACTATAGCAAGTTTAGGTATGGGTCTACTTAGCAGTGAAATGACCTCCCACTGTGTGCCTATCCAACTTACCCTCCTTCAGAGTCTAGGTGGAAACAAGGGAGGAGGAACAGGTTGGAACGCAGCGTTATGCCTTTGTCCTTGGACTACAGGAATAAGAGAATGCAGGTACATGCTTGACTGTTACTTGCACTTTGTCTGGTTTTAATAGACACCTTGCAGCTCAGCACTCTCATATTCGGCCGTTCTCCTGGCAAAAGCAGCATATTAAACACACAGTCAGTAAAAGAAAGGAGGTAATAATGATCAAAGTGAAAATCAGGATAATAGAAACCAGAAAATCAATAGACAACATAAATGAAACCGAAAGTTCATTCTTTGAAAAGATTACAAAATATGATCAACCTCTAACTGGCCTGCTGAGGGAATAAAAAAGAAAGATAAAGAGAAGAGAGAGCCAAAACGACCTATATCAGAAATAAGAGAGGTGTTTTCATTATAGATTATACAGATATCAAAAAGATAACAAAGAGAATGTTGTAAGCAACTTTACTTCAATGAACTTTACAGCTCATATGAAATTAATTTGTTTCTTGAAAAACACAAACTACAGAAGCTACCTCAGAAAGATATAACATGAATAGCCTGATATGTATAAAATTTATTAATTTTGTCATTAAAATTCCTCTCATAAGGAAACTTCCAGGCTCAGATGTTTGTGCTAGTGCAATAGTGAATTTTATAAAACATCTAAGGTAGAGATGATACCAGTTTTACACAAAGTCCTCCAGAAATTAAAAAGGTAAACTATTTCCCAACTCATTCTATGAGGCCATTATTATCGTGACACTAAACTAGACTGCAAGATTATCAAAGGCAAAAACAAAGCTATACAATATCCCTTACTAAAATAGATGCAGAAATTCTGACCATTTTAACAAATTGAGTCCAACAACATAAAAATGATAATGCAACATGATCAAGTGGAGCTTATCCAAGAAATTCAAGGTTGATTACAAAATCAATCCATGTAATTTATCAAATTAACTGGAGAGGAAAAAAGTAATTACTTAAAAATTCAAACAAAGCATTTGGCAAAATTCGTCCTCTATTTCTTATAAAATGTTTTAGCAATTAAGAATAGAAGGAACTTCCTCAACATGGTAGAGGATCTGTCACAGTCCAATGACTAACAAAATAGTTAATGGTGAAAGAATTAAGGGTTTTCCGGAGGAGGGTAATGAGAATACTTTGCAGCAGATTGACCCACAGCTGAATCCAGGCAATCTGAGGCACCTCACCAAGTCCCTTGTCCTTGGAACGTATGTTCTGCCCACTGTTCCCAAAGTAGGAACCACTTCAAGGACACAGCCTTGAGAGAGCAATGTGTTGCTGAAATCATCTAGATGGTATATGACTAAAACCAGTTAAGACCTATAGATAAGTGTTTCAGTTTCTGGCAAGGCACGTATATATAACAATTCTCCTTCTGTTTGACCAAGGAAAGTCTCATAAGTTTCCTTGCTTATTAACCCTGCCACCTACAAGTCTAAAATTGTCTGCCTCTTTTTAAAGGTTCTCCTAGCTCTCTATGTCCTGGGCCAGCCTGAGATTTCACCAGGGAAACTCCCAAAATTGCAAACCAACAGGGTTACTGGTAAAATCAGGATTAAGACAAGAATGGTCACTTTTACCACTTCAATATCATAATGATTCTAGCCAGAAAACTAAAAATTAAAAACAAAAAGCAGCAGAATAACAAACAAACTGCAAACTGTAAAAAAGATGTAAACCTTTCTTTAAATACACTATAAATATTTTTAAATGCCATGGATTATAAATAATTTTTAAACATCAAAAATAATTAGTTATTTAACGAGGTGTCATTCTTCAAATACAAAGGGCACTAACATGGTATCTATTATCATCTGATGGCTCTAAATGAAACTTACACAAAAGTACTCATAAAAAATACTGTCTGCTGCCCTGGCTGGTGTGGCTCAATGGAGTGAGCACTGGGCTGTGACCCAAAGGGTCACTAGTTCGATTCCCAGTCAGACCACACACAAAGGGTTGTGGGCCAGGTCCCCAGTTGGGGGTAAGTGAGAGGCTGCTGATCCACATTTCTCTCCCGTTCTCTCTCCTCTCTCTAAAAGTATATAAGTAAAATTTAAAAAAAAATACTGTCTCTTAATCTAAAGAGATTATAACATGTTTTATTTCAAAAATATTTTTGAATACCTACCAAGCATGAATTCAGCCTTGTAAATTAGATAGGAAACATTCATTTTTCACGATTAAATATTTATATTGTTAAGCTTACACATGTCCACAAATATTAATATGTAATATGTTACATAAAATAGTTTCAACTATTTAATGACCTGTACTTTCCTACAGTAATATTCTTTTCTTAAATTTTTCTGTTTTTAATATATTTAATTGATTATGCTATTACAGTTGTCCCATTTTCTCCCCTTTATACCCCTCTGCCCATCATGCCCCCTCCCACTTGCATCCCCCCCTACTTAGTTCATGTCCATGGGTTGGACATATAAGTTGTTTTTATATAGGCTTTATTAAGAGAGTTAGTTCTGAAGCCAATCAAGAGACAATAGTTAAGATAAGGTATAATGTTGGTATTAATATATAGTCTTTACATATATTTTCAAATTTTATGACCATAGTGTGTAATATAAGCATCGTTCTTCAAGGAAAAATAAAAGAAAATGTTAAGCAAGTAAACATCCATTATGTGGACAAACAACTTTCTTCAAACTGAATCAAGATATTAAGCCAGGCATTAACAGTCTTAAATGGACCCAGTAGTAAGCCATTGCACAGAATTAACCTGGGAATATTGTGATTGTATGACCGAATAGCATAAAAGACATTTTTAAAAATTTGGCTTAAGAACAAAATTATGTTTTCAACAGTAATTGCCTTATTATAAGAATATTCAAAATGATGGCCAGGAATGCACATAAAATAATTAATAAAAATATACAGGAGCAATATGAGCAATGGCTTTTGACATTAATACATATATTGAAAGCTAATATCTTTATGTTTGTTCACATTTCAGCTCATTTAGAGGTACAGACTCTACTTAAGTAGATTCTGAAGGTTCATGGATTCATTTTCATAATGGCATTATCTAGTTCTTGCTGCCTGGTAACATTCAATCACAACAACGCTAGCTTTTATTCCAATAATTGTCACCTAATTGCATTTAACGATTTCAATATTTCATTTCCTTTTCAGATATGTTATCTCTGAGTACCTAAGATTTTTCTTTAATGAGAATATATCAAAATATTTAACTCTTATTTTTTTTTACTTCAAAGGACTTATTTTGTATAATGCTGTTTTGTCAAGGCCAGTAGGGAAAAAAAAGTGCAAGGCCAGTTAGTTAGTAAATCATTCTTCATCTGCCTTAAAATTAGCCCATATATCTGATGATTCCCTGGTCACTCCTTTTCTCATTAAAATTTTGCATAGCAAAATGTTGCCTTATATATAATATGAACAAAATATAGACTCTTCAGAATAATTCTGATTTTATGATCTTGGAGAAGATTCTGTCAATACCCAGGCCAAATACACTTAACCCGGTCCTGAAGGTCTCCTACGAATATTTTATATACGCACAAATAGACATATCTATCTCTGGGCCTAAGAGCATCTTTGATCATAGGGGAGTTCTATCGTCCTTATACTGGGTGAGCTGGAAATGCCTCAGAGGCAGTGACCCCAGGGTGATCCACATTAATGAGACAAATAGTCGCTGAACAAATATTCCAGCATCTTCCACTATGGAGCAATAATTTTAAGGTGTATTCTGTCAGTGTTCCAAAAATTCCTAGCAGATTGAGCCCTGGTATCTTCTGGGGAGATATACTCACATGTGCATTTTTGTTGGCTTCCTTCTCCTTACCTCGGTTGTGTATCAGATCCATGTTTATTGAGAATATCTTACAAATATAGTACTTGTAGCTGGTTCTGTCTCTGGGGAAATCTAAACTAGACTGTACTATGTAAAACAATGAAAGTTCCAGAATGCCATGATTATTATACATTTTTTGATGCAATTATATTTGAATTTGACTGAATATTTTGAAATACAAGTTACACTGTTCTGAAGCATTTTGTGACCATTCAAGCACTCATTTATTCACAGGAATCTGTCTACAGTATAAAACCCAAAAGGACATATTGAAAAACCCCACTTATAAAAACAAATTAAGCAATGATGAAGAATAAATCATAAACCCCGCATAATGACAATATTTTAAAAAATAAAAATAAAAGCTCTATAACACATCCTGTCTTACTTGTTACGAAGCTAGAGTAGGTAACCTTAGAATTTTTGGAGTAATATGTGTTGAAAGACTTGTGAAAATTAAGATTTAAATCCATTGTGTAAGAGTAAGACCGAGTTTAGCATTGAGAGTGGTGCATGTCGACAAAGGTTCTCTCTTTGTGACCAAACCCTAGTGAAGCTACTCTGGGCGTTCATCTCTGTTTTGGCCTAGGTTTTATAAAAACTGGACTTTCAGTGTCAGCCTCAATCCTATGACCTAATTACCTCTCAAAGGCCTCACATCAAACACTGTCACAAAAGGGCTACAGCATTCAAATTTTAGGGACACACAAAGCTCCGTCCATACCATGTGTGATAGCACAGCACTGACCAGGGCTGTGTGGGGTGTGAGAACACACACATAAGAACAGGAGACCTCTTTGCTTGTGCAGTTTTGATTTGTAGGTAGAAGTTTTATACCAGGTACAATTGTTAAACGTGTGATGGAGCCTCGGTGTCATTCACTATAGTGTACAATGAAGATGGAAACAGTGTGTAAAAATTGAAACACTTCAGTCTTGTGGACACATATAGGTTTATCAATCACCCTCCAAATCCCTCCTGACCCACCTGCTAAGCCTCTCTCCTGGGAGCTCCTGAATTTCGGTTTCGAAAAGGGTTGCAAACCTTGCATATCAGGGATTCCCAAGGCTGCTTTAGCGAATATCTGGGATCATGAAACTTTTCAGAGCAGACTGACCGCTCTACTTACTATTGTGTGGTTTTCTACTGACCCTGAGATGAAGATTTCTTTGCTCTTTTAATCCTTAATTCCCAGGCTAACTGTCCATTGGCATCTTTATTTAAATTCTTCCTCTTCCACAAAAGCTATCTTGATAAGCCTTTCCACAAATTTAACTTCCATGCACTTTTGACTATTGAACCCAATTCCTGAATCCTATCCGGAGTTGTTAATAGAATCCAGCCCAACATGAAATGTCAATATGGTTTTTATTTTCATTTTATATTTTTGGACCGTGGTTAACAGCAGGGGTGGAGACTACTGCATACATTTTCAAGTATTACTTAAATGTTAGTAGATTTCAGAGATGAAAATCTCCTTTGAGTAGAGAAATGATTGAATATATAATTTCCTGGTTTGGGAGAAACAGTGGGAAAATGCTTAAAAACTAATTCTTAAATCCTTATACTTCAATGCAGAAAAGAAATCCCATATATTACCATATATCAGAAGAGCAGTAAAAAAGTTTTATAGAAGACAGTGCCTTGCCTGTGAGGTTTATAGCCTCTTATGAGTACGCACAAACCTATTCAACAGGGAGCCAAAGGCAGTACAACTTCATGAAGCTGAGATGAAATATGATTAGCTAATGGTACTTAAGTGCTTCACAATTTTCTCAGAGCTTCCCAGGTGTTTACCGAAATCAGCCCCCTGAACTTGAAAAAGCAGGAGAGACTGAAGGAAGAGGCAGACCGCTCTAGATGGGTAGGTGGCAGGTTTAATAAACAAGGGAACTGACATCTGAGGGGTACCTCGGGTGGCCTCAACGTGAGGAGTGTTTCACACCCTCCACCAGAATTTTAAAAGTTTGTAGAGAAGCCTTAACTGGGTCCGGTTAAGCACGCGGGGCCTTGACTGGGTGCAGTCATGTCAGCCCGTCGCAGGCTGCGCCCTCACACTACCATGTCAAGGCTATGTCCTCGGGCAGCTCGCAGTCTGGGGATGGCGAGCAGAGCGCACGGTGCAAACGCTTGTCAACTTGTGGGTCACACCAGTGGTCAAGTCTTTTTTAACACTTTCCCCAACAATATTATGTGTTTTTTTCTGTGTTTACAATTGTTAATTGCCATTGAAGTTTTATTTGGTGGGTTTGGTTTTCCCAAATGACTGGATGGAAATTTCCCTTTGTTATGATTAGACACTTAATAAATCAATACTTTGCACAAGAAGAAATAGCTCCATATAGAGATATTTAAAAGCCACCATACACTTCAACATTTTGGATGTGTTCATTTAACTTAATTTTAACCTTCAAATTGTAAAGAAATGTCTCAAGTTTTAAACATTTGAAGTTCAGCTAGTAAAATGCAGCATATTCATTTGTTGAGTATTTAAAATTTAATCTCTTGTCAAAGCGTGAAGTCAGCACAGATTTTGAAGTCTCAGACAGTTCTGTAGTCATTTCAAACACACTGCCGACCATATAGAAGGTTATCCTTTACCCTCAGTCCGTGCAATAGAGTTCTGACTGATGTCAATGGGAACCAAGTGTGAAGTTTGTGGGCACTGGAGTTTGAAACTTGATGGTTTTTCAGAATGTCTTTGAAGTCTAGTTTCTGTGGAAAAAATATAAAGTGTAAAGAGTAGCTCTTCAGGGCTTATTCTTATCCACCAAGAACATGTTTAGTTTGCCTGTTTTAAATGCAGACCCCAGCTGGAATTCCATGAATGTAACAGGTGTATGGTGTGGCTGATTACAGGGATTATTTCCACCGTGTTCAATTGCTAGACTTCGAGACAACAGTGGCAAACTGTAGCCTGGTAACTCATCTTTCTGTACATTGACTGCAGGTTTGTTTTGGCTGCAGTAGGGAAAGGTACACACTGCTGTTTATGTTAATGCTAAAATTAGACTTATTACTATCATTTATTTTATGTATAAACATCTTCAACAAAATGAGTGGAATCACCTTTGACAAGTCCAACAGAAACTCTGATATTTATATTATTGCTAGGAGCATCAAGAACTCATTGGAGTTTATTTTTACAAATAAAGTCAAGAGAAAACTAAGACTAAGTTAAAGAATGTCAACTTTATCACATTTTACTCAAAAAATTGTTAATATTTTTTAAATTACCCATCATAGTTTCCTGCTTCAAGTTAACAACTGTCATGTTCCAAAATCAGATGCACTAAATTGTGTATTTCTTAGGTAACTATGGTTTTCATTTTATAATATAATTTGTTTCTAAAATTCCTGAATCTGTGAGGTTTATCTGGAGCAATCGTTGCTGTTTTTGTACAAAGACTTATTTGCACAATGAAAGATCAATGTTCCTGACAGCTCATCTAACCTGCGCCTGATAATCTCTCTCTCAGTAACCACAGGAATGGAAGGGAAATGCACAAGCAGCACTAAAGCATTGTGCTTATTTCTGAGAAAAGAGAAAGAGAAAGGGAAAGAAAGAAAGAGAGAGAGAGAGAGGAAGGAAGGAAAGAAGGAAGGAAGGAAGGAAGGAAGGAAGGAAGGAAGGAAGGAAGGAAGGAAGGAAGGAAGGAAGGAAGAGTCAACTCTTCAACTAGGAAACAAACTTTCTCTCTGTGGGGATTTTTGGCTGACTAGAGTTTGGTATTAAAACAATTTGAGGACCGGGGAATGGAAAGAAAGCTAAACAGGAAGGTAAGGAGATATTTTGCCCTGGCTGGAGTTTCTCAGTGGTTGATTGCAGGCCTGCGAATCAAAGGGTTGCCAGTTCAATTCTCAGTCTAAGGCACATGCTTGGTTTGCAGGCCAGGTCCCCAGTAAGGGGTGTGCAGGAGGCAACCACACTGATATTTCTCTCCCTCTTTCTCCCACCTTTCCCCTCTGCTAAAAATAAATAAGTAAAATCTTTAAAAAGAAGAAAGGAGACATTTTGTGTATCACAGAGCATCTTATTTTCTGCTGCATTAATTATGTATTGAATTGGTTACTGATAACTGAATAACAAAACTAGTGCATTAGACTGCGTATCTCATTTTTTCTTTGATTCTGCCTGTGTATAGCAAACACTGTATAAAGCCATACTGTCCACCACAGATTTACAAAAGACAAGTGTATCTTTCCTCCCATGCTCCAATCACCTCCACACCAAGGACACAGCTCTGGAGTACATGATTGGTTTCCCCAATTCATGGGAACCTTGAAACATATAAGCTTCGAAGACCATAAGAAACTATTCTAACACTATTGCTACTCATAAAGCCATTCTTTGTTTTCATCTCCTGTCCAAAACACCAATTAAAATATTTCCAAATTCACATATATACACATATGTATATAAATTTAAATTATTTACAGACATTGACTTTAAGCTACTTTTTGCTTTCTATTCCATAAACATCCCAAGAATGAAAGAAATACAAAATCCTGACTGTATTCTTATCTTTTGAGGATCATTGGAGAAAACAGAAAAGATAATAAAAATTGTACCCCGAATAATCTATCCATATACAAGAAAAGTAATTGATCAATTACTTATTTTAAAACCAAATTCAGACATAGGAGAATAGCCTCTCTAATTACTGAGTCTTGTGGTACATACATTTCCAGTCTCATGTTGTGTTGGTAACAATTCTGTTGTGAAGGAGAAAATGGATATGAAGATGGAATTTTAAAACTACAAAAGGAAATAGGTATCACAGATGATAGTAGTGGGCAATTTTGTGGTTTTTTACTATTTCATGACATTTTTAATGATCTAAACATAAGTTTAGTGACATTCCCCCCACCCCCACGCATATGTACAGTAATCCTGTTTTTCCAACCCTATCAAATGAAACAACCACACACTTCGAAGACTGTCTCATCAAATGCAGTCTGGCGTGTGTTGTCACATAGAGTAATTAAACTGTAGTATGATTTAGACCAACATCATCCAAAGCAAGCAAGATCAAGTCTGGTTCAACATATTATGGGATAGGAGAAGCAAACAAGTACAAACCAATGAGAACAAGCTAGGCTATTTATCCAGAGCTTCATAAGAGGTGAGTCGGCCACCATTGCTTGTGTTTGGGCAGAGACTCAAAGACAGGCAATGTAGCAGGAAATGTAGCTTTTTATTGGGAAAAAAGAAGACTTCAGGTACACCCTGATGAAAGCCTATTGTCTTTGAAAAGTGGTAGGCAGGCTAATTAGAAGAGTGGCACCCTATCTGGTTGGATAAGGGTACATATTTGGTTTTCTTTGCTTTGTCCTAAGTTGAAAATAGGAACCAAAGTTAGAGGAGCTGCCAGTTACTATTAATCAAGTCCTGGCTATTTGAGGCTGATTGTTGCAGAGGTTGTCTAAACTGGTAACTACAGGTAGCAGTACGAATTATAAATTAGCTGACTTACAGACAGCTAGCTCCCTTACTGGGGTGAGGATGGTTATAATATTTTTCTGTTACATTTTAACTTATGTTTTAACTTTCAGCCACACTGGGAAGCCTGATGACCTTTTAAGCTCTTCAAGATCATCTAAGAAACAGTGATTTCAAGTAAGTTTCATCTGTGATCCTGCCCAGCACAACAATGTGGGTAATTCAAAAATTACATCCTGTTATAAATCTCTCAGGAATTTTCTCTATTTCATTTGCTGACATTTCCACAGTGCACAGATGCATTTATAAAAGAACTTTGAACAATAAAATGAATTAGATTAATAGAAGAGAAGAGGAGTCCTAATTCCATACAGGCATATTTTATTCAATCTATTTCAGTACATGTTCCTTTTGACAGAAGGAATTCTTCTTTAAATGTCATGACAAAAACTATAAAAACCAGACTTATTATAATTCTAGGTATGCTCATAAGCACATTTTAGTCATCTGATCTAAATAATCTCGTTTAGTACCTTAATTTCTATTTGCATGATGTCAAGTTCAAGATGAATATTGGAAAAGCACACCAAATCAAAATCTATTTTTTTTTGTTTTGCACATTACACGGAACACATTCCTCTTTTATTACTAAATACTTTGGTCAAAGGCATGTGAAATGTGATTTAGAATTAGTTGAGAGTTAGCTGTACATCTGCAAAGAAATAATATACACGCTAGCTATAAATACCAATGCACATAATATACAAGGTCTATCCAGAAAGTATTCATCCGTGCAATATGAAAAATATATTTATTGAAGAAGATATAAAAAACATTGTGCATAGGACAATGATGCCTCAGTACCCTTCAAAGCAGGCACCTTGGGACCTCACACAGTTCTCCCAGTGTCTCTTCTACTGTTCAAAACACTGCAAAATGTTTTATTGCAATCGCCATAAGCTGCCCCATCATATTTTCCTGAAACTCAACAAAGGTCTGAAATCTCTTCCCTTTCAAAGGTGATTGTAGTTTGGGTAAAAGACAAGTCACAGGGTGTCAAATCTGGCCTGTAGAGGGGCTGAGTCACCTAGGTGATTTGATGTTTTGCCAAAAAACGCCATATAACACGTGATGCATGAGTGGGTACATTGTCTTGATGAAGCTGCCAACCACCAGTTCCTCAGAGCAGTGGCCATTTTCATCGTATTGCATCTCTCAACCAATGAAGAACATTGAGGTAGTACTCCTTATTAATCATTTGGCCTGGAGGGGTGTACTTGTGATGGACAATACCTTCCCAATCAAAAAACAGTTAACTTGGTCCTGATCTTACCGAGGTACTGCCGTACCTTCTTCAGGCATAGAGAACCAGGAGACTTCCATTGGGATAACTGGGTCTTCATTTCTGGATCATAGCCATAGGTCCATGATTCATCTCCGGTTATGAGCTTCTTGAGGAAATCTGGTTCATTGGCAGCAGTTTGAATCAAGTCATAGGCAACTGCAATATGATGTTGCTTCTGCTCTGCTCTGGTAGCAGGAGCTGCAGAATGAATTTTCCCATGACACGTTTCGTGCCAATAGCCTGCATCAAAATCTTGGACACAGTGGTTTTTGGAATCCCCAGATCAGCTTCCAGGTCCCACACTGTCAGTCGTTGATCTTTGTTAATCACAGCCCATGCACGTTAAACTTTCTCACACGTTGTGCTTCTTGCAGGCCTTCCAGAACGTGGGTCACTTTCTTTGAAGCATTTGCACCACACTTTTATTTGCTCGGAATGCATTACATGGTCCCTGAAAGCCTTCTAAACCATCTGACTAGTTTCCATGGAGGAACGGTTAGGCTTAATGAAAAATTTGATGCAGGTTTGTTGCTCTACTGAATGCAATAGGCACTCAGTACACATGCTCACTCAACAGTGTCTACTGCTCCAGCTGACAAGTTCAGGGAATTCATCACTGTTCATGGTTCACGGATGTGCATTCCAGTCCACACTCGTTAGCTGCCAGGTTATATGGATGTCACACAAACTATTCTCATTATATTAATAATGGCTGGACTTTTTCTGGGCAGATCTCATATCTATAAAGATAAATATTATTTGTAATTGTTACTTGATGTTCTACTATTTGCCCACTAGCTTTACTAACAAAAGATAGTTTTAGTCTTTGACTCTGATGAGAAATTCATACTAAAGGCAATTGTGTATTCATTAAGCAGATGTAAATAAGCAGAATAACTCTTCCAGTAACCCTTTTTAAATTCTGGAAGTATAGTATATATTATACACCTTCATGTAAGTGTAGTCTGTTTTATTTTTTATTTTTCCTTCTAAACTTATTACTTACATGAGTTTCTTGGAGTACAAACCTTAGTTTTATAAAAAAATCCTTTGCAAGGTATCACATTTTTAGAAAAAAGGAGTTTGAAATGAGTGCAATCAGAAGAGTGTAAAGAGTTTAAAGACATAATCAGAAGAAGAAATTCTACTTAAGATTAAAAAGATACTTCTCATGCATTTCTTTTTTTTACAGACTTTATTTATTTTTAGAGGGGAAAGGAGGGAGAAAGAGAAGGAGAGAAACATCAATGTGTGGTTGCCTCTCGTGCACACCCCCAACTGGGGACCTGGCCTGCAACCCAGGCATGTGCCCTGACTGGGAATTGAACCAGTCACTCTTTGGTTCACAGGCTGGTGCTCAGTCTTCTGAGCCACACCAACCAGGGCCTTCTCATGTATTTCTTACAAACACTTGAAAATACTATTTTTATGGTATATTCATAACTGGAATATTTTTAATAGTTTGTTATTTATGTTATTACAGTTGTCCCAATTTTTCCCCCTTTGCCTCCCTCCACCCATCCTGTCCCCACTCCCATGGCCATGGGTGATGCATGTATTTTCTTTAACTTTTCTCTTCAGATCTTTTTTCAATGTGCCCTCACTTCCCTGCTCCTCTCTGTCAGTTTGTTTCATGTTTCTATGCCTCTGATTCTCTTTTGGTCATTAGTTTGTGTTGTTCAAAGTACTATTATTTTTTTTTAAGTACTATTATTTTTAATCAATTGGGGTTTGGGTATATATTTACAATATCCATTAAAATATCCATGAACATATATATCATTTGCCTTACATTTTATTTTTTAATTGGAAATAGTCAATATTAGCAAAATCTGTGTAAGATTATAGAGTGAATGATATATCTAATGAACTTGTTATTGTGCAATCTAGATATCTAATTAACATATTTACAGCAATAATTCTTTTATGTATTATCCACAACTTGACAATCTTCTTTTTGTTCTTCAATTGAAAATGAGAAATGCAGGCATTATCAATAACATATTTTTATATTTTACCTTGCATTTGTGTAAATATAAAAAATAAAATCAGTATATCAATGATGACAAATTATATTATATTGTAATCACATTATTAATCACTGTTATCTCTGGAGGAAAAAAAAACCCTAAAAAGAAAAATATTGACTATAGTTTATTTCATCTGCCCATCAGTTTCTTTCTCTCATATACAGTGAATCACTTAAATGGTTAAACTCATTTTTAAAATGAATAAGCAAAGAAGATAAAGAAAAGCATAAAGCATGTTTATCTCAAGTGGTTATTATCCATTATCCAAGTGGTTCCTTTCTCCCAGAGAGCTCTTTAAGCTAGATATTTTTAAATACCAGACTAATAGCTAAAACAGAGTACAGGAACTTTAAAAATTATCGTAGTAAGTACATTTTTGAAATAAGGCAATTTACTTTGGAAAGTATTTAATGTGATGATCACATTTCTAATTATTACTTAGATGCATGTTCTTTGAGAGTTACAATTAGAATTTTTTCTTGGACCACAAATTTACACTTCCTAAGACAAGCTAACTGGTAAGAACTATATGACTCATGGCATCCAAATAGACTAAGTTTGCTAACTGAATGAGAAAATACTAAGTTTGTAAAATAACTTGTATTTTATTTTGGTCTACAGTTCTGTAACCTCAAATAAATAAGATAAAACATAAAGAATTAGACTATAGTTTATATATTGGAAGAATTTATCTGACGCTGCTGGCTTTATCATCAGAAAATAATTTTGTGTGTGTGTTATCTCATAAAGTTTCTATAAGAGGACAGAAATTAGAATCAAGTAAATATCATTATACAGAGAATAGGATTCTTTCATTATATAACAATAATCAATGTGCTATGTAAAAAATTTAAAGTAAAATCTACATGCATTTATGCTTAAGTTGTTCAAAGTTTGCATTATTGAATGACCTTCTATCCTGTTTGTATAAGGAGATTGGGGGTGAAGGAAAATACTCAGTATTGAGATTTTCTGCATGTGAGTGTTTAATTTTGAGTATTAAAGGTGAAAACTAAGTAGAAAACAAAATGAAATAGTAAATATAATTGACACACAAGTGAGTTTTACTCTTAACAATACGATGGCATCAGGAAAATAATGTAAACATATTTTAGATGTTGTTCTTCCTTTTATATGACCAAAGGCATGTAAATAGCAAGACTATAAAGGAAATATGAGCCAGAATTCCTGGGGTATGTTCACCTGAGTCCTGTTGATTGGAAGATGGGGACTAGTTTCCCTCAAGAGGTGGAAGACAAGGGTACGACAGTCATTGAACCAAAGGAGAAATGACGAAACCATTTATCTGGGAGAAAGCAGTGGCATGTAGGTCCCAAATCCCATTTTAATGACACTGTGTAATTAGTACTTACTGCTCTCACAAGAGCAGAATGGGACAGCAAAGACAGGGAAGTCTAATCTTTCTTGGGCATGAATATAAAGCTGCTGGTATGTTATAGCTTTGCTTTCACTTCTTTCGCTTTTACAAATATTCAAATTTAGAGACTAGAAAAAGAAAGTAGTGAAGGCACACATGGAATAAACAATATTAAATAACATTTGGCAGGATTGGGAGTAATCAGAGTGGTATGGTAAAAAGCAGATCAGGCACAAATTGTTCAACATATACATGACATGCAAAAATACATCACAGGCATATTACATGGCATTTGCATTTTTTACTGAAGAGTAGCACTTACAGTAGCATTAGGTTTTGGTACAGGGGTGAAAGAGCTGTTTAAAAAAAGGTTAATATTCATAAAAAAGCAATTAATAAAGCTATTAATTAATAAGTATCTAAAATTGTCTAATGGGCTGAAATGGTGGGTAAGACAGGTAAATGGAATGAAGAAAGAGACAAAGAGGAGCAAAATACAAGTTAAGAAGCAATATTAATCACTGATTAGTTAAACATGGTACATGAGAAAGAAAAATGAGTCAAATTATAACTATATATTTCAGAATGTAGGGAACCTGGAGAAACATATTTATGATGAAAATTAAAGATATTATATGAGGCCCTATTTTAAACTGTAATGTAATGAGGTCAGTTTCATAACATTAAATTCAAGCTGGTATTGAGTAATAAGCATAAAAACAGTTCAAAGAAAGTTGAAATGTTGGAGGAAGACCATAGCAAAGAGGTCTGTGATAGAAAGGGAAATTCTGAAGGAATATATCCAGAGTATAAATGATTATAATATTTTTGGAAATATCCACTTGTGAGAACAAGCCTTGTAGAATACAGAAAAGTAATGGAAGTACAGGAAATTAATAAACAAATATAGGAAAACACCAGTGTACATATATAAAATATGCTTGCACATAGAAGAGGAGAGGATTTCTGGAAGAAATTGTTCCATTGCTCCAAATGCTCCTGACATGAATGGAAGAGAATAAAAAAGCATAGACCCCAAACATGAATTAAAGATAATAATCACATTGTATGATAGGAGTATCACAAGGGAAAGTTATATTTATTGTTAGGCTAAAACATTCATTTTGAAATTAACACCAACTGCTTTTAAGAAATGCCAACTCCTTGTGAAATGTGCCATAATGTAAACTATTAATCATTTTCTTAAATGTTAGGGACTAAAAGAAAATCTGAAAAATGACTATGCATAATTTTTACATTACATGTCTAAAAAATTGATGCTCATTCTATTCTTAGTGTCAAATTTGTTTGATTTTAATTATTTAAAATATACAAAATTGAATTGTGAGTAGAATTTTAGTTACATGCCAGTACCTAGTACCTACCAACATTTTACAAAGTTTGTTTCATCTAATCTTATTTTCTTTGTATTTTCTAAATATTTTAAAGATATTATGTTAAGTCTAAATGCATTGGAATGAGTCTTAAAAATACATTTTATGACAAAATCATATGAACTATAGTACATCTAACAAGATTAGCAAGAATCTACCGTTCTACTCAGTATACTTTCAAATTTTTAGAATAACTTTAAATCTTTAAATTGTTTTAAATTGATTTAAATTGATTTAAATTGATTTAATTTAACAATTAAATTCAATATTAAAACATTTGAAACAATGGCACTGAACATTTGTGACCTAATATTGATCATATCAATAACCTCATCAAATATACTTTGCAAAGACCTAATCAACTCTGTTATCAAAATGTTTTATATTTAAAAATTCTAATTAACCTGTGTCTATATCCATTGATGTCAGGAATGGACCAGCATAACAACAAAATGTCATAACAACTAAATCCATTGGAAGCAAATCAAAATTTCAATATCATAATCTTAAAATACATCCACAAAAATAAAAATCTTTAAAAATTGTTAAACTAAAAGGAATTTGATACAGTCTTAAATAATGTTATTATCATTAGTGTTTTGCTGATCCATAGTTTCAGCAGTGTGTAAAGAGAATAGGTAGAATCCAGTCTTCTTTTCTAAGTTTCTTAATTAAAATTTGCTTTCTAAGATTACCCAAAGCAGCTCTATGTAAGATAGAAAGTAATTAAGGGATTTCTTACTACTCCTGCCCATAGGAGATGAAAGCATCACAAAATTAATTGAATAATAAATATCACAACAGGGAAACGACATTTTTTGAATATCACCATCCTCCTGACTGAAGTCCCAGAAGCAAATGATGTCATGGTTTATCAAAGACTGGAAAATAAGTCATAGGTTCTCTTTTAATTCTGTATGTAAACAATGTATATTTTTTCTAAAATATCAGTGCTGAATTTTAACATAACATACATACAACATAATATTATAAGTCTTATAAATAAGAAGAAAGCAAAATAGCATGATTTGCATTTACACAGCACTATTAAAATAAAAATGTTGTGTAAGATTTTTGAAATAATGACTCTTTAGACCAATAACATATATCACAAATGTTTTTATAAAATTATATTATGACAATTATTTCTATTGATTTGTCAGCCCATCACCATTAATACTTCTTTAGATGGTCCATAAGGAATGACAGCGTTCTGTCGATCTTATGAAAGGCATACGATTGTTTACTATTTTCATCAATGCAATGAATGATATAAAAGCATAGTGATTTTGTTTGCAGATGCCATTCCTTTTTGAAGACAGAGACTTGAAATTTTTGCTTGAGGAGAGGGTTAGAAATTGATTAGAACTGAAAAGCAAGCACTGAGACCAAAGTCATCAGAGCTACGTTAGTAGGAGTCCATATTTATGCATAATCACAGTGTGTAGGGAAGATATACAGAATCTCTCCTCTTAGGAAAGAAGTGCCTTTAGTTACTTCAGGAGAAGAGAAAGTTCTATAGATCAAGCTCTTCACATTCTACAGGGCCTAGATCCTGTTCATCTCTGTAAGCCTTACCTTAAGCCATTCTTTATATCTCAGGCCCACCTCCTCAAAGCCCATTGTTAAACCATAAGAAAAAATCCCATCCTTCCAAAGGGCTCTCATGTCCACTTTTATTCTTGTCTCCCTATCATATTTACACAACCTCAGTCATTCAATAAAAGTATCGCTAACCTCATAGCCTCTTGTCCAGCCTGTCATGGTTTTTATGCCACAGTTTAGCAGTAGTATTTTGAGAATGTATGTGTTCAGTGACTATATTTTTCTCTTTCATTTTAGTCAGGTCTCTTCATTCAGAGCTAATGCTTTCAATCATAGCACAAACCAAACATGTTAGTATTTCTTTTATATTTGTTAATTTTACCTATTATTGAAATCTTCCTGAGGGAAGTGGTAATATTATTTTATTAATTATGTACAAATAACGTCTAGAACAATGGCTGATTTTAATCAGGTACCTGATAGTTATTTAGTTTTGAAAAATTGAAATGTTTTTACTTTGCTTTAATGGTTAATTATAGATTCATTTTATTTTTCAGAATATTCTCCCCAAATTATATAATATATAATATAAATGTTAGTTATATAGACTATATAATAGATGTCCTATTTGTAAGACAGAGATTTAATAATGTCTGAAATATTTACTTTAATTCCCATTTACCTAGCACAAAACTACTATTCTTACACACTTTCAGGTATTTATATACTTGCAGATTCCCCGAATGCAAAAACAGTAAATTATAGATTACATATATTTTTCTTGCTATATGTCTCCCTTTCCACCTGCCTCATATTTGGACTATATAATGTTATACATAATAAATTGTTATAGAATAACCCATACAATTTGTAACAGTGGGAAAACCTTTCTAAAAACCTTTTAAATAACAAATACTATTGTAATAGTATTTAAATACTATTGTAGTTTTGTTAGGAATTGTTACCGTTTTTGATTCCCTCGGAGACTTGGGGATATATAGCTGTCATCTTGAACATCAGAACCTTGACAATGATTGGAAAGTACAGACATCACTTTAGAAGTAAACCTGAGTCATATCAATCTGCAGATCATTTTGCCAAATACGGAACCCGAGAGATTCTTTCTACTCATTGCAGGGTCCAGCCCAAACAAAACAACACAGCTGGAACCAAATACAAACTCTCTGAGTGAGAATAATCTCCCCGCGGCATCTCTACTTTTTCCCTTTTCTGATATAGGATTTCCCTTGGAATTAGTAAAATCCTGGCAGTTATATATTTCTGAATAATCCCCAAACCTTGCTAATCAAGTATAGGGATTTCTACATTTTGATTCCAGAAACGTATCACCATAACCAAGAAGGATTAGGCTCAGCCACTCCTATGTCTTAACTAGGCCTGGCACATTGGTTAGAAAGCCATATTATCTTCCCTAATGCACATAACGCTGTGTGACCATAACTATTTACCAGTGATACAATGAAATATCATGAAAATAGTGGTTGCACAAATCCTAATTTTGTCAGGCAAAAATCAATGTCAAGATTTTGACCAATGTATGCAGTTGTGTTCTGCAAGAGTCCTGACAATTCGCTACATAGTAACGAATATAAGTCTACAGGTTGCACGTCATAGGACTAAGCAAAGACATCTTGTTGCTCAACTTGAAACATGAGGCTGTAAAAGGCACTTTTCAAATCATAATACAACACATTTAAAAGTGAAAAACTTAACAAACATCTAGAGCTTGAAAGATTATTTGTGAAATGTAACACTTTCTTAGTTTAAAATAATTATGAAGTGGTTTTATTTAATATTCATCATTTCAAATTATAAATTGAAAATAGTTCTATCCATGGCTGCTTTGGAAAAAATAGGAAAAAAAGAAGGATTTAGATTTTATTCTAGTAAAGAATAAACACAAAAGAATTGTCCACAATACACTTACACCAAACAATCTAGCGTTCAGGCAAAATTTATCACAGATTTGTAGATTTAATGAGATGCCAGAGGGCATTCAGTACAACACCTACTGTGTTAAGAATTGCCTATGCTACACAATTGGAAGGATTTTCTTACAAAATGGCCCAACTCAACTGGTGATTTTTTTTATATTATTTCAAAACTGTTCCTACCTTCAGCAATACTTTTCTCCCTTTGGTCTTTGTATGCTCCCAGAAACATGGTCATCCTTTATGCTTACGGGACAGTCCTGTAAATACACAAAGATGTCTGTTGGAGGACGTCACAGAGAAGACTTAATGGTTCACCAGTTCACCCTCTGGCTGGACCCAACAACTGGGGGCCCTGCATCTTTCCTCTGTTCTTGGAATATATGTTCTACCTGCTGTTTCCACACTAGCAGATTTTCAAGTATGCAGTTGTGAGAGAATAAGGAGTGGTGGAGACCACGGAAACTGTAGACATAATTGAACTACATTAAGTTCTCTATACAAATGTTTAAAATCTGGTGGGCAGGTGCGGAGATGTACACACCTTGAGACTACCCAGGACAAGCCTCTTGTGAGAGTTCCCTTGCTTGTTAAAACAGCCACCTACCAGATTGGTAAACCTGGAATAGCCTTCCTCTTTCTTTGATTTCTCCTTGCCCTCCTTCATGTATGAAGTTTCATATTTCACCCCAGGAACTCTCCAGGTTGTTTCTCATTTAATGATAGAAGCTTTCACGTATTTTTCCCCCTAATGTTGCAGGTGTTTTCATTCCACTACACCTAATACAACAAGTTTGGATTTCCAATTCCTGGATACATTTATCTGACAAGATCCAATTTGGCAAGTAAAGGTCATAAATAAATGCGTAGTCAAGATGAGACCCCAGCAACAGAAGTTGCTGTGAATTGCTATGAACCCTTGACTTTTATTTTGCAGCCTCGACTGCGTTGACTCTGTGACTGCCGCAATATTTGTGTGACGATGGAGACTTCCGTGAACTAGAGCCCTTGTGGTCAGTCCCGTACAGGCCACTTGTTTCTGACCGCAAAGTGGGACCTAACCCTGACTGATACCAAATTTTAATTTAGCACCATCACCTGTGCCATCAAAACTCTTTTTAAATCATTATTATAATTTTTATTTTCAGAATATTTATTAACATACAAAAATGTTTTATTTCACCTCTTTAAAAAGTAGGCTGATTAAGCACTGCCTTTCAGAAAACTCTATATATACTCAGAAAAAAACTGTTTAGATGAAAACAAATAAAACAAGTAATCATATGTTTAAACATTACTTTTCTTTTATTTTTAGAACCCATATTAAGCAATCTCTGAATCAATAAATTTGTCATGTGCCCTTTCAATTTTTATTTTTGAAATTTTCCTAGGAGGTTATTTGTTACCACCCTGATAACCAACTCAGTGATTTCTAACATTTAGTTTAATAGAGTGTTTTGATTGAAAACTGGTCAAACAACTTACCATGTGCAGTGTGAAGATAAATGGAAGCAAACCAACAACTAAAACAACAATAAAATGTCTCATTCTCCATCATGTTATTTCCTTAGTGCTTTTCCTATAGTAAATGATTAAGAAATATTTCCTGATTTTTTTATTTTCATATAGCATACTGTTAACCTAGGCCTTTTAATTTACCATTTGAAAATAGGTAGTAATAGGAATGATGTCTGTATGATTTGGACTTTGTGAACTTCTGATAGCATTCAGCAGATAATTGAGTACACTGCATATAATTAAGGCTGAAACTGATATTTCTGGTGAGTAATTATAAGGTTCTCAGTATCATATACAAACACAATCTTAGGTGAAACATCAGGACAATTGTGTTGTTTTTAAAGGATTTCTTTAGGTTTATTGTTTACATTGTTACAAAATATATGAAACCTATGTTATTGAACTTTGTCACATATAAAAATTAGCAGGCACTGCTTTCTAGAGCACTTACATTATTGTTAAAAAAAGGAATAAATAGTTGGGGAGATGGAGTTAGGTGGGATTTACTTTGAGTGAACAAAAACAACAACAGTAAGGTTGCAACACTACAAAATGGGATTTTTTCGGGAGCGGTACTTTTTAGGATAAGGCGTGTCTGTGCATTTTGAACAAATGAAAGGAAATCTGCCAACACTGGTCTTTGATCAGCTTTCTGTAGTCACACCCCCTGTTAAAATAGTGCATCCTCACAAATGAGACATGTGTTGCTTATTTGTTGGTTATGTTGGTTAAATAGAAGGGTCATGATATGCTTACATTAATAGGAAAAAATACTTATGCCCTCTTCCCTGAGATATATCATATATTGTAATTTTCTCATAATGATAACCTTACCCATCACCTCCAGGAGAAATTCCCCAATTAATTTCCTAAGATAAATTTAACCTAAGCAGTGACCTATAGTGCTATTTTTAAAACATCCTCTCATTTTTAGACATATTAATCATGTTTATTGATTAGAAGAACTCAAGGCACACAGGGACAATTTAACTCCCACCATTAAAATAGAACAAATTAAGATATGACCTACACCTGCCAGCCTGTGAACATTACTCCACAGCAATGAATCGGGGCCTAATAGTGACAAAATGTCACTGCACTCAGAGGCAAAAAAAAATCACATGTTTGAAGTCAGAAAATGATGATTTATTAATTGAACTTATGAGAGAGCATGAACTTAATAAATACGAATTATATATGGTTGTCTGCATGCAAGTATATATTATTAAGTTTATAAATTCAACATAAAATTTTCAAAGGACAATTTATATAGTTGAAAAATTATTTGTTAAATGTTACTTAGACTACACGTCTACCTATATTTCAGATTTTCTATTTATTTTAATGTTAGTCTTAAGCTCTGATTCCCAAGACCAAAGTCATGAAATTCTTGGTTGATTAAAAGGGGGGATTAGTGGAGAGAGGGGTCTATAGGAGCTACTATAAAGGACACAAGGACAAAATTAAGGGGGAGAGTAGAGATGGGGGAGGGAGGTGGGACTGGCTGGGGTGGGGTGGAGGGATGGGGAGAAAATGCAGACAATTGTAACTGAATAAAAATAAATTAATTAATTTAAAATTTTTTTAAAAATTAAAAAAAAATTAAAAGGGGGGATTATTCCTCTCTGAAACACACACACATACACACACTCCAGCCCACTCCATGACAAAAATTTTTCTGGGCAGTATCGTTCTGTTTAATATGTTTAATGCCAGGAGACACTTTAGATTTGGAATTGTAAGCAGAATCCATGATTGCCAGAATTCCGAAGTGACGAAATCCCTCGCTATAGGACACTGTTGCCGAACATTTCCTAATGGCCCGATAGTTAATGCTTCAGGCTTACACATAGGGACTGTCATGACAACTACTCACCTCTGCTGTTGTAGTATGAAAGTAGCCAAGGTCAATACCAAACCAATGAGTGTGGCTGTGTTCCAATAAATCATCCTTTACTAAAGGAAAACAAGACAAATTTAAGAAATCATGCTTATGATGGGCAAAGAAAAAGTGTACAGTAAAATTTATGATTAAAGATAATAGTATGTGCCCTTAAACCTTGACAGATGTTTTGGTCGGAAGATAATATAACTGGAATAGTTGTGATCTATGATAATAAATTCACCGTTATTTGCTTCAAAATTACTGCCTTTAGTAACCATTTCTTTCCACTTATGGAAAGACATCATAAGAATATTGAGGCATTTAGCCCTGGCTTGTGTGGCTCAGTGGATTGAGCACCTGCCTAAGAACCAAAGGGTTCCTGGTTTGATTCCCTGTCAGGGCATATGCCTGGTTTGCAGGCCAGGTCTCCAAAAGGGGGCACCCAAGAGTCAACCACACATTGATATTTCCCTCCCTCTCTCCCTCTCTTCCCCTCTCTCTATAAATAAATAAAATCTTTAAAAAATTTTTAAAAGAATATTGAATCATTTATATAGGGCTTAGTTGTGCATATATTTATCAATTGTAGATATTTCATTTGTTAAATTTAAACATCTTTTATATAAAAAATAATCTTCATTAATAGTCTACTGGCCAAGTTCTTTCTATTAATCATATGTATATAGACTTTTAGATACATAATTACACATGTTTCATTGTTTTACTTCAGATTCCTAGTTTTAATTTGAACTGTTATGCAATATTCTTCTGAGATGAGACACAGTAATACATGCCATTGAATTCTACTTCTGACCTAGTATCGTATATACTGAACTATTTTAAATTTTCCCTAAATACAACGGTTTTCATAAATATTGCTTTTCTTTTTTTGTTAACTTGTATTCCATAAATATGTAGGGATGTCATGCTCAAATCTTGCCACATAGTCAGAATTTTGACCCAAAATTATCTTACTATATTGCTTTCTGTGGACCCCACCATTATTGACCATTATTAACAATACAATTAATACATTTTTACTGGGCTAAAAGTACCCTCCACTTCTACATGCAATTTTATTCAGAACACAGTTTCTATTTTCATATACTTTCTTCAATGTTTTTTTTTTGTTGTTGTTACTGACAATAAACATTTTGATTATGTTTGGTTATCAACCAAATTTATTCTGCATTTATTATGAAGTTCTGTATAGTATATTCAAACATTATTTGCCATGGAGTCCAAATAATTTCCATTGCTTTTAAATTTTGATATTTTCTATGATTTTATTGATAAAAATATTTAAATCAATCCATACTTATAATGCCAATATTTCTGTCTAGATAATTAGATAATTGTATTGGTTTAAAAGACTGTGAAAAAGAAAAAAAGATGACTTGTGAACAAAGTCTAACCAGAAATTCCTGTGTTATTAAATCTGTAACATGATTAATGATTACACATTTATCATAAACATTGTTCTTCTTTATTGTAAAAATCGCTACACCTTGCTTTATTTCATGTGTTTTTTATTGTTAAATTGCTGATTTGGATATGTTTTCCTCCATTTTAAAAGTGAATTCCTTTTAAAATTTATGTATAAATTTTATTATATATGTACAGTTAGCCTTTGCATAACATGAGGTTGAACTGTTCAGGTCCACTACATGCAGATTTTTTTCAATAAATACCTGCACTGTTTTTGATTCACTATTAGGGGTTCACAGATATGAGGGACCAATTGTATGCATTGATCTACACCATTTTATAAGGGGACTGAGTATCCATGGATTTTGGTACCCACGTGGTCCTGGAAACAATACCCTACAGATACCAAGTATTGGGGGACTCGAATTGTGCACACGTTTTCAACTGTGCGGGGTCGGTGCCCCAGCCCTTGTGTTGTTCAAGGGTTGACGGTGCCATGTATATTATACTTTAAAGGGCTTTAATTGTAACAGTACTCTTCTACCGTCAAATTATTATTTAAAAATTGGAATTTTATCTAGTATAGCAAAGTGAAAAAAGACTGCAGTTTCCTTAACTTCACTGCCTAGGTTTGAAACTGAACTCTAAAATTGAGTAAATGTGACCTTGTTAAAGTTAGTAAGCCTTTTATGTTTTGGGTGCTAGCCCACTAAATGGAAAATGCAACCTAACGATTTCATGGGACCATGCGAAACTTAAATATGTCATTATAAGCATTTAGACTAATACCTGACGTTTAGAGAATATCACTTAAAATATTTGTCATAAGCATCACTTATGTCTTGTCCTGTAGTAGTGATATTAGAGTAAAACATACATTTCATTTATGTTTTCATTCTGTTTTCAACAGAATTTTCATTTTGAAAGATAAATTTAAGTACTAAACATTATGTTTTAACGTTGGTTATTTTAGTGAACTGTACTTTCCTCTAAGTTTTTCTTCCCCCTTTTCAATGTGCTTTCTAATCTTTTCTATCAAAATACTTCATCCTACCATAGATCAAAGTTAACGTCCCCCTCAAAAACTATCACACATTTGCCATTTGTTATGCAGACTGGAACACTTAGGACTGTCCTTTCTGATGTAGGCTGATATATTTAGGATTGAATATTTCTTCCTCCATTTAAAATTTAACTCTCTGATGGCAATAGTCTCAAATATTTGGAAGAAAATCTTGTTTTCCCTTCAAAGGGACAATAAACATTACATGTAATTGTTATCAGACAAATAAAATGAGACACTGCAAGTGATAGTGTATTATAGGCTGCAAAGTACATTGAAAATGAAGCCTATTACCATAACTATATTCCATTACTAAACAAAATTCTGAATTTGCATAATGCCTGTCAAACAAGTGGGAGCCGATTGCTGGATCGGTTGTCGGGTCGGTGTAGTTGTCACTGTAAAATGGTGATGACGAGCCTGACACCCTGGTCCAGAGCATCTAGCAGCTAAGTTTTTGAAGAAAGTGCATGTGAACTATATGTAATAAAAATACATAATATCTAAAACAACAAAATCAAATCTTCATAGAAGTTAAACTTTCCAATATTGCCTAGCAATGTCTGCCTCGTGATGGCACATTTTGATATAACGTAGAGGAACTTTTGCATTTTAGCCTGACATTATACAATTTGACCATTTAAATCTTTCTACTTTGTTACTTTTGACTGAAAGAAAACATCCAATGAACTATGCATTTAGAAAATAAAGAAATATGAGTTAGGGAAAATAATAAGGAAGAAATGTTTAAGGAATTCAGTTTGGATGAAGCAAGTCATTCCTTTCTTCATAATCCTTCAGTAAGCTGTAGCCAATTGTCACAAGGAGAAAGAATAAACGAACCATAAAAACAAATGCAGAAGGTCTATACTGTGACATATAGTTATAAATTACTTGCATAATGTTGCTTATCAAATGGCAAGCAATGAATCCAATGCAGATTTTATATATATATCATAGATTACACATATGTAAATGTCATAGACTACGTATATGTGTGTGCATATATATACGTGTGTGTGTATGGTATGTCAGAAGGTATTCAGCCAAGTAATATGAAAAATAGATACATTTGTTGAAGACGATACAAGATACAAGACGCGTTGTACATGGGACAATGATGACTCAGTCCCCTTCAAAGTAGGCACCTTGAGACTCACACAGTTCCAATTGCCATCCGCTGTCCTGTCATATTTTCCTGAATCTCTTCAACAGTCTGAAACTCTTCCCTTTCAAAGCTGATTCTAGTTTTGGAAAAGCCAGAAGTTGCAGGGTGCCAAATCTGGGCTGGAGGGGGGCTGAGTCAGCTGGGTGATTTGATGTTTTGCCAAAAACTCTGCATGGAAGGTGATGCATGAGGGGGTGCATTGTTGTGATGAGGCTGCCAATCACCAGTTGTCCATAGCTGCGGCCTTCTGCATCATCTGAATAGTTTCTGTGGAGTAATGTTCAAAGTTAAGACAAAATTTAATGTAGATTTTTCACCGTACTCACTCAGTAACTTTGAATGTGGTGGCCACACAGTACACATGCTCACTCAACAGCTCATGAACTATATTTAGAGAGAGAATGGGAGTTTGTCCCATTTTCCTTCATTTTCTTCCCTTTGTTACCATCTTGAGCTGCACGTGTCACTACCCTCATCAGGGAGGATCTTTCCAAGTGTTCACTTCTCAGGTTTGATAACCACTCTTTGTCTTGGACCCTCCAGACCTACGGATGTGATAGATTTGTGCTGTGACTAGTCCTAGAAATTTGTATTTTCTGTTTCTGTTCTCTCACAGTTAATCTACATGTCTGTAAACAGTCCCATTTTTAATTTATTTCCTCAAATTTCTGGTTCGCCCAACTCTATTGGAATAATGGACAAGTATATTTGCATCTAAAGTGTACAACATAATGATATGATTGATAGAACTATAATGAAATGATTATGAAGAAGATCAAGATAATACATTGATTACCTTGCATAATTAACTCTTTTCAGTGTGTGTGTGGTGTCTGCAACATTGTGTTACTAACTATAGTCACCACGCAGTTCATTAGCCCCATGGAACTTATTCTCCTTAACTACCTACTTCTTGTGGGACTCTTATTATCACAAGATCTGGAGTCATTTAGCTATAATTCCACAATAACTTTGGAGTTTTCCCTTAAAGGCATAATCAAGACATTCAAAGGTCAAAACTATTTAAGAATATTGGGTTCTGTAGGAAAATACAGAAACCTTGAAATTTCTATAAAACACTTTTCTTGTCATTTGTATCTGTATTGTGAATACCATTTCAAATCTAAACATATCTCTGAAGTATATATTTTGTTTAAAAAGAGAACAATACCTTTTGTTTCTAAAAATCCTAGTTTATTTGGCTCAAAACCTATTCATTAATATTTCTTTTCCTTACCAACCTACCTTTTTCTTCTTAACATCTATACTTTTTATCCAATGTTTTATGCAATTTTCAGGCCCTTATAGAACCAACAAAGAGGTCTATACACATATAGCTCCTCTCACCTAGATTTCCCGGTACACACACAGCAAATAAAACAAACATTGTGATTCCCTTCTGTACATAATGATGAGATCATGACATAAACTACATACCCTGTTCTAAAGTCAGATACATAAAATAATAAACACATTGGTAAACAACAAATGAAAAACAAGCAAACAATCATAGACTGGAGAAAAAGACGAATTAAATATCTCTGAGAACTAAAAATGGAAGAGAAGCACACAGCATTAAAACGAGGTTAATCTTGCAGCCTATGGAGCTCAGCACTTAAAAGGGGACAATTTGACAGGGAACTTGACCTTAATGGGATGATAAGAACTCAAATCAGCCCACAGTTGATAGGCAACTAGAACACGAATCCCTGAAAAGCTGTATGGTTTGTCGTTGCCTAATGAAACCATATTTTGATACCTGAAATAAAGAACCTACTATGAGCTAATAGGGGCTGGATTATTTTATTCCTATGTATATGTACCAAAGGATGGAGTAAAGCAATACAATAAACAGATGTAAATAATTGATATAAAGCTTACTTTAATTTTTCACCATTCTTTTCATAACAAATTCAGACATGATGGCATAGATTATTAAGTTATGACATTTCAAGACTACAAAGAGCAAAAACAATTATGTCAGACATGTAAAAATTCAATATATTTTAAAAATCTCACTGTTAATTAAAAAAGAAGACATAATTGCCAGCATTTGGACATAACCTCCCCACATTTTGCACAGATCACTTTGCACACTCCTTAATCAACTTCCTGTATAGATGCTCCCATGAGACATTCTTCCCTCCAGTAGCACAGCTCCCTTCTGCTCCTAACACACAATTGCAACAGCAAGTTTGCCAGACCTAAGTCCTAAATTAATTATAGATTAAAGTATTAGTACAATGAATATTTCAGAAGTTGAACCAATCATTGTTTTAAGAATGTAACAACTGAAATAAATGGGTCAACAAAAAATAACTGATTACAATTTTTACTTGTATATTTGTCATTTACTTATTAAAAATATGTCAAGTAGTTATTATGTGCATAATACAGATTTAGACGCTGTTGACACAATGTTGAAGAAGGAGATTTAAAAATAAGATGATTTCAGATAGCGATAAGTGAACTGAAGAAATTAAAATGTTAATGAGCCTCTGCAAAACAAAGTCAAGGAATGTTAGTTTCATCAGGTAAAGCAGCTCTTTTTACATGACAATTGAGCAGAGACATAATTACTGAAATATTTATTTTATTACTTTTTTTATACCAGGGTTGAAGTATACAATTTGGAAGTTAAAAAGATAGCTCTCTTGCTCTAATTTTGAAAGAAAGAAAAAATCTTTCAGACAGTAGAGGAAGAGGAAACAATTCTCAAATGAGTTAAATATTCTATGTTAATTGTTGAGAAATCAGGAAAAGCTGAACAGTCGTATTAGTCATTAAGAAGATGCAAATTTTGGCAAATGTGGTATGACCTGTCTTCAGACACATGGCATATAGGATTGTTAAATGGGCACAGTTTGTGAAGCTACCAGTGTCCATCACAACTGTGCATTCGCATAATCCATACCTTTGCAAATACTGCACCTAGATTACACTCAAAGGAAACAAGGATATCCATACACCGGGGGGCATATTGGAATCACTTGCTGAAAACAGCCCTATCCATCACGGCCTTTACCTAGAAACTACCACAATGGCCACAAGAAACAGGAAGTAACGCCTATGCAAATTATGCCATTGCAGTGCAACGAGAATGAACAAACTGTGAGTATATTCAGCACATGTAGACGACTCTCATAAACACGAGGTTGAGTAAAATAGACAAACCCAAAGTTACACTGTTGTTTCTATTTACGTAAAGCTCAAAGTCAGGCAAAAGTAACTTATGCTTACAGACATGGGTAATTTTCTAGTCATGGGATATCGACTGTATGGATGGTGGCTATATGAGTAGACACATTTTGAGAACATCTATCACTATACACACATGATTTATTGATTTGTCTGTTTTCTTTCACCTGAATGAAATGATGAAGAATGAAAAGATCAGTATACTCTACATGGTATGTAACTGTATGTAGAGACAGTGGAAAGAAGACATTGCTGTAATTGGTGGGATAATAGTGGCTTGCCCTGGATGTGAGTGGGTGTGGGGGAGGATTGGGTTTACCATATATTCTGACGATTGTATTATGGTAGACTAAGTATGATTATCTGTGAAACTAAATTCATATCTTATTTCTTGATATGAATTTTTAAAAGTCTCAGAAATAAAGAAGGGCATAGGAGTTTAAGTTAACAAAATTTTCTTTATCATCTATAAAAAATATGAATTCTATAAAAATGTGGTTTCAATTATTTCAATTAATTTCAATTATTCCTAATGTTTTGGGGAACATAAAACCTTAGAATGTGGTTCTTAAGGTTTTAAGAACCTTAACATATTGAAAACTGTGACTTTTAACATATCACATACAATTGCTTATAAAGTGGTTTTACCTACTATTTTAAGCAGGTTTTAATTATAAATTCTCTCTTATTTTTTTCAATATGACATTTTAACTTTTAAGATATCTCTTCTATGAATTATTCTCAAACTAAAGCAGGGTGATAGAGCCCCAGGCTTCAGACTTTCCACTTTTGAAACAAAGGCATCAAGACCAAAAGCTTATAATGGCTAGACTTACAATACAATAATACTAGGAAGTGCCATGTTGGGGCAATGCTTGAAAGCCTGTCATGAAATGTTAACAAAGAGAAACCTAACTTTCTTTCTCTTTCTCCTGTTCTTTTCTTCTCTCCTCTACCCCATGACCATCAGCCCTAAGCAGAAATTATTTCGTTAGGTGGAAAGAGAACTCAGTATATTGTAATCTTTCAGAGCAGTGCAGACCCTGTGTTGTCGGAGAGTCCAGGAAAAAATTGAAATAAACAAAGAAGACTAAGATAAGAACAAATGCAAGCTATTTGTTCAGAGATTGTACAGCAAGGGAATCAGCCACCATCACTTGGGTGGCCAGAGACTGCAAGACAGGCAGGGGCTGGGATGGATGCCTTATGCAAAGAGGAAAGGAATATATCAGGCATGCTCTGACTGGAAATTTTAGCAAATGTGGAAATGAAGACCATTCAAATAAGAACAAAGAGAGTCAATATGTTTAGAACTTGCTATGTAACAAGGAGTCATCCACCATCAGTTTTAACCTTTGGATTTTATTCTTTTTCTTCTTCTTTTTTTTTTTCTGAGGAACTAACATTATTTAATGAAACCATAATAAATCTGTGCATATCAGAACTACACAAAGTAAGGACTGCCTTACTATGACTGCAGACTAACGTCAAGACATGTTTTGTTTTGTTTTTAGCTTTTTAAAATTATTTTATTGTTGTTCAATTATAGTTGTCTGCATTTTCTCCCCTCCCCTCTCCCCCACCCCAGCCAAACCCACCTCCCTCCCCAGCTTCCACCCCCGCCTTGGTTTTGTCCATGTGTCCTTTATAGTAGTTTTTATTTTATTCTTTACATTTTATCCAATTATGTTTCCTATTATTAGTAAGTATAACATACCATTTGCCAAATGTTTTACAAGTGATACCTTGTCTATATTAACTACCTTGACCAGTGGGCAAACACTAGTATGCACTTTTGCAAATGAAGTAACTGAGAAACCAGGTTCACCTAGTTTTTATGCAGAGCATCTGGTGATTAAAACCAGGTCTCTTGAGAACCAAGAGAGCCAATGATAAAAACTGTGATTTTTATCATTTCCACCACCTTGTTTCTTAATATATCTGTGGGCATTTTTACATATATTTACACTTTTGTCCTATTCTTTTTGCATTTTTTAAAGAAAAATCTGGAAACGAGTACCATGTGTATGGCTGCATTCTATTTGACTACACTGAAGAGTGTGTCTCTGAGAGTCTCGCAATTATTTCTCACGCACTTCAGTGATACCAAGCAATGAATTTCACTTGAGTTCTCTTGAATTGGCTTCAAAATGTAGTAATTTTTAATTAATCTCTTCTTTGCTAGTTTTTCTCTATTTTATAATCCCCATTAGCTTTGAATATCGTGTCCCAGGCCATCAACTTTTATGCTTTTGTTTTGTTTAAGAGTTTGAATAAATTTAATTACTCTATGCTTTCCCTGGTTCTATAGCTTTGGTAGATTTTATTTATTTATTTATTTTCCTTCCCAGATCATATTTTTTCCTCACAGGCTATATTGCAATTTCTAAGATATTAGCCATATTCTTATATCCATGGGATTTGTAAAAAAAAGGTGTTGATATTCTCAGCAACTAAAAGTGGTATATATGCAAAAATTGCATGTTCAGCATTCAAAGTATTTATAATTTTATTCATTTATAAACTTATTTATATGCATATATTCTGCCAATCTCCCAATTCACCAAAAATACTGAAAGCTTCATTATTTTCTTTAACATATAAATATACAAATATTTCTCAATAGTTTTCTTAACTATGTAAAAATAAAGGAGAAAAGGGAAAAGAGTACATGTGACTACTATTCACCACGGTAATTGACAATTATTTAATTTATTTTTTCCAGCTTTACTGAGACATATAGCTGAACTATAACATTAACATATAACATTTCCAGCTGACATGTAACATTGTGTGAGTTTAAAGTTCACAACTATTTAATTTTATTTTTCCATTATCATTTATCCCTCCATATGTTCTTCCACCTCCATGCCCTAGTCTCCACCTACAAATTCCCAAATCTGGAACTTAGCGCATTTCTAAAGCAGTTGCTGCAATCACAATTCTTCAATTTGTACTCTCTCATAAAAGCCTGTCATCCAGCCGATTCATGCTTTTAAATTAGAAATTAAACATGCGTGAATTATAACTTCACCAGTGGTCTGAGCAACAAGGAACGAGGCAAATATTTTTTTCTTGTCTAACCAAGATAGAAGGAGGAAAAGTGCCCCTTCTTTGGAGTGAATGCTATTCCATGTCAAGGAACAGAGTTGTGAGTACACAGAATGGCATTCGTTTATTCTCTCTCTCTTTGTGGTTTTTTTTCCTAATTTTGAGAGTATGTTTATTAAATCTAGGAACAGTGAAACAAGAAAGGGCTTAAGACAGAAGAAGAAATAGGAGAGTGTCTATGTAGGGCTGTTTTGGCTCTCTAGAAATGTTGTAGGAAAGAATGAGCCAAGGAGGGGCTGCTGTCAGCTCAGTGGAGAATCAGAGAAAAGGGAGCTTTAGGGAAAGGCTCAGGGAGTTAGCCCAGGACAAGCTGCCTCTGCCCACTGCTCCCCTTGTGGCAAGTTCCATGGGGTCTCCTAGAGTTTAAGAGATGCACACCTATGAGGGAAGAAGAGGGAGGAGGGCAAGGTGCAGGTGTGCTCCTGGGAGGGAGAGTGTGCCCATTTAGTCTTCCTTTATGTCTTTTCATTATGCTCTGTTTTGCCAACCACAAATGTGCCTTCTAAGAACAGTAAAATGATAAGAGAAAACTTTATTCTAAACACAATGGTACCACCATCTCTTTTGAGGACTGTTGAACATTAGATTGCTATGAAATAGATAAATACATTTCTGAATTATTTAATTTGCCTTTATGCTTTGATTGTTTGGTACTGCAGCCAAGCCTGTACGCTTAAAAAACACAATTGCTTTTTTGCACAGAAAGCCATAGGGACACCCAGAATAGGACAAAAATGATTACCATAGGAAAATAAACAAACAAAAAGCAACTGAAGGTAAACTCCCCATAAAAATGATAAAATAGGAGGAAATGCACACTGAGGAGGAGAGGCACCCAGCAGCATACAGAATCGGTCTGCTCTTTTTGAGAGAATATTTTCCAAACGGTTATGCTCGGTGAGTGTAACATCACCCAGGAAATCTCAAGGCAAAGCAATCACTGTATTTGAAGACAGACAAAAGAGAATCAGATAAACTTTAATAATAGCCAGTTGGCCTTGCAATGATATGTTGACTTTTTGGGTTTTACAGGTTAAAAATCAACATGATGACTTCAGGTAGGGATGCAAACATAAAATATCATCAATTGGGTGACTTAAACAACAGAAATTATTTTACAGTTTTGCAAGCTAGAAGTCTAAGATTAAAGTATAAGCATATTTGGTTTCTTCTGCTGGATGGGTAGACAATACATATTCACAGAGATGATAAGGGCTGTTTTACATTATAAGAAGCACATATAAATAAAATAATCCTTATAGAAACAGCATTAAGCATAGGTGGAGACTAACAAATAGAATACAACTAATTTAGTTTATATATATTGATTGCTTTCTCCCCCTGGAGAATAAAACACCTTTGGTTAGAACTATTTGTATTGGTACACATACTGGTCACGAGACTGGCACGGTATCTCCCAAGGTCAGGAAAGAGCTTTGCCAGATGCCTTATCGGCACTTCTGAAACTAACTAAAAATCCCCTACTGGCAGTGTTATTGTCTAATCTTATTATCAAGGTGAGTCACCAGTTCCTGCCATAGGTGAGCTCTAAGAAACAGAATACAGATTACCTAGAGATCAAAAAATGTCCTTTACAAAGGATTTGGAAATTAAAAATAAGAGAACAGAGAAAAGAGAAGAAACAAAAGAAACTTAAGAATGAAAAAGAATCCATCAACCATAGCGGATCATTTATGTAAAACATTGGTTTAAGGTGCAATTTAAAATGCTACCTCCATTTCAGAGATACAGCTAGCTTGAATCACAGCTTACTGAGTTTGCTAATTACTCTCTCCTTCACTTTTACTTCCTTGAAAGGCTAGAGATCTCCCATTACTGCCTTCCATTTAATTAATTATGTATTACCCATGAATAGCACTGCTTATCCATTTGTAAACTTCAGGTGCCAGCCTGGATGCAAAGCACTTTCTTTCGAAACATGCATTTTGAGTATTTTTAATACATTTGTTGTACTTTCTCGAGTCCCTTCTATCCCACAGCACCATGTCCCTCTCATTCATACGTAATGATAATGTGTGTATCCTACAGAGCAAGAACTGTTAAGTCGCTTACAACAAAATCAGGATCAAAAAAAATTAATAGATTAATGTGTTTCCTAAATTATCTCATCTGAACTTCAAATGAAGAAATGTTTTGCCTCATAAAGAGGCTCAGATGCAGTGTGATTTACTCTATCTGATGATTTCTAAAAGCCTTGCTAATTAGGCTTAGTGGGGAAGAAATGACTCTGCAGAGACTGATATGCTGCAGGAATGAGGGAGGATACAGGAGAGAGGCAGTCCGGGAAAATGAGCTTCTGAGAATGCGCCCTGCCTGATTTTCTGATACTGTAACAGATTCCGAGGCAGCAACAAAAGAGAGGGACAGATGGTAGGAAACAAAGGTGGCAAATAAGATTGCTGGGAAATTTCAGAAATGCCCCTTGTTATGGGCTGAATTGTGTTCACTCAAAATTCATGTTAAAGCCCTAACACCCAGCACCGCAGAATCTGGCCTTAGTTAGATACAGGGTCTTTAGACAAGTAATTAACTTAAAACGGAGTCATTAGAGTGAGGGTTAATCCAGTGTCTTATGTTTTTATAAAGCACTAGGACCCAGAGGGAAAGGCCAGACACATGCACAGAGAGAGGACCATGTGTACACAGTGCGAAGGAGGCCATCTGCAAGCCAGAGAGAGAGATTTCTGAAGATACCAAACCTGCTGACATCTTGATCTCAGACGTCAAGCTTTCAGAAATATTAAGAAAATTAATTTCTGTTGTTTAAGCTACTCAACCTGTGTGTTTTGTTATTGTGTTGTGGAAGCTCTACTTAAGTACAGATCCCTAGATTTTACAGAGGATGTGATAGATAATTCAGGAATCCATGTGCCCTCCTAGAACAGGTAAGCCGTAAAGCAGAAAGCAGTGGGATGGTCCACAGGAGTGGCCTGACCAACTCTCTCACTGACTAAAATAAAACAAAAAAGGTAAACAACACCCTCCTTCCTTCCTTTACACTCTAACCTCCTGTTCCTTGGACTGTCATTTTTTTTCCTAAGTTCAAGTGATTTTTTCAACGTCTGTTTATATCACCTAGTACTTCTTAACTGATATTAAATGTATGAAAAACAAAAATAACACAAGGAATTTCAAGTATTGTAGTATTGGATGTGAGTCCCAGAGGGCTAAGAATCATTCCCACATCCATAAAATCTTGGAGAGCTCTGATCAATACTCCATTAGGCAGATAGCAAATAGGGTCAAAGGTCAGATTGTCATTCAGGGTTTATTGTGTTCAAGCACAGGATTAGTGTAAACACATCTACAAGTTCAGGCTGCACAGGCTCCACCACCACGAGCTGAGTGATCACTCGGGGATGAAGGGCTTATACAAAGCTGTCTAGCTTTGTCCTCTCCCACTGAACCTCTCTCATGGGTGAGAGCCATTAATCTAGATGATTAATGTTTTCGTATTAGTTAAAATATTAATAATGTTGGTAAGTAAATTTGAAATACAGAGAGTACTTATAATCTTTGAATTTTCAAGTGTTTTTTATAAATTTTCATATGATCACATCTAACCTACTTAATGCAGGCTCATAAGAAAAGGAATTATGTTGTGAAGAAAATCAATTTCCTCCAAAAGTTATAGAGAAACAAGGAGAAATAAATATTTAAAGCTCAAAATAATTATAAACCTATCCATAAAGAAAAGTATTAGTTCACATAATAAAACTAAAAATGTTAGACTGAGATTTTAGGAAAAGCTTAGATGAATGAAACACTCATACAGTAGATAAAGATAATGAGATCTTTTTAAAAATGAATTATAGTTTATCTATAATAAATTAATTTGCTAGTTAAATGTTTATTTTATTTTATTTGCATAAAATAAACACAAACATATATCTATAATTTACTATCACAAAACTGTAAAATCAAAGTATTGAAAGAATAATAACCATTTAATTACTTTAAGGTAATATTAACTACATGTTAGAAAATATTGTGTAAAACAATTATATGCAAAATATATTATTCCCTTACTAACACTGTTTTAATGATCCTTGTAGCTTTACAGCGTGTCTTGAAGTCAGATGGCGTCACTTCTCTGACAGTTCTTCAGTATTCTGTTAGCTCTTGTGATTTTTTAAAATTGTTTTCATCTACTAGATTCAGTTTATTCAAATCCACAAAACAACCTGTTAAGATTTTGATGGGGATTGGGTTGAATCTATGTAAGTTGAGAAAGCTACAATATGGAGTTTTTCTGTGTAAGAACATAACATATTTCTTCATTCATTCAGAATACTTAATTGCTTTCATCAGGCTTTTATAATTTTCTTCATATAAGTTATACGTATTTTGGTAATTTTATACACAAAATTGTTTTTTGTGCTAATATAAATTATGTGGTGTTTTTAATTTTCAACTCAGTGTTAATGTATAGGGAAGCTATTGACTTTTATATATTAATGTTGAGTCCTGCAACCTTCCTCTAAAATTGGTTATCAGCACAGTGTGTGTTTTTGTTATTGATTCTTCAGGATTTTCTGTGTAAACAATCGTGTCACCTGCAAACAAAGGTATTTTCTTCTTTCCAATCTGTGCACATTTTATTTTCTTTCTTGTCTTATTGTATTATCTAGGACTGCTAGTACATTGTTCAAAGGTGTAATAAGTCATCCTTGCCTTGTTCCTGATCTTAGTGGGAAAGCATCTACTTTCTCATCATTAAGCATGCTGTTACTGACAAGGTTTTTTTTTTTTTGTAGACGTCCTTTATGCTAAATTTTAAAAGCCTGAATCTTTAACTTAGGGCTAACGATTGCAGAGCTTGCATCTCACCACATTGCAGACAGCTTCAGTGAAACGATTTTTGGTTACTCTTGTTTTTGTTGTTATTTGTTTTGTTCTATTTTTAACAGCATCTAGTATCAACTTACCCAAGATAATTCTGTACAGTAATGCATATTCAGGAAAGATACAAAAGTCATTAGTGTGATCCATAATGGACACTTTATTTTACCTTATTATAAATCAGTGATGCATTGCAAACATTTAGTGGATTTTAAAAACAGTATTGCTCCTTGTTTATCATAATTGACATACAGCCCAGAATATTTTCCACAATAAATAGCTAGAATATAATTGGTAGCTCAAAGTATGATCCTTATAAATGTTATGTAGACAATGTAGTCAGTACTATATAAAATAGCAAACCAAATTTGAGAAATTTACTGAAAGTGGACAACATTCTAAAAGTCCCTTTAAGGAAATCATGGTCACTTAAAATACAAGCCCACTTTTGACTTCTGAGAGACCTGACCTTCAACGAGTTGGGCAAAACTTGTTCGCCTCCTCCTGCCTTACCTTCTGCCTGCTGAGCTGAGGCTACTGGAGCCTGCCCACGGCAGACGCAGTCTCCAGTCTCTCACTGTCTCAGTGGATGTGCCACGTGGCCAGCTTGGCAGCAACACCATCTGAAAGTAGACTTCACTCACATCCTGGCTTGCCTGGAATAATTGTAAAAAAGAGTGCTATGTTGTATATAAAATCTCAGGGTTCGCCTCTACCCCTTATGTGTGGACTAGCAATGTCAGAGAATTGTAAGGAAAATCCAAAAAAATCAATGTGGTGCAGTTGGATGCAATATTTGATATAAATTTGTCAATACTGAATCTTGGCTGGAAAGCATATCACACACATATATAAGGCATCAAACACTCAATCCTGTCTAATGATGATAAACGTATGCGTAAAAAATGACATTCTTATTATGCGTGCCATAAAGTATGTTTTCTTTCCATGCAAATGCCATACCTCATCTTAGAGTTTAGAATATGCATAAAGTTTAATCAAGTAATATCTTAGACTTATTAAAGAAAACCCTACTTACTCATCGTTCTATGAAATTTACATAGAACATTAAAGTAAAGTTCCTTAATTTCAGGAATAAAGAGAACTAAGGAGGAACTAACAGATTACAGCATCATTTTCAGACAGTCCCTTCTCTGACTGGTGCTCATGAATGAGTTACACAATCAACAACTACTCCTCTGGGAGGTGGAGGGGGAGCCCTGACTTTTGTGATTTGTTGATTTGAATGGTATAAATAATCCCATCACAGCTGATTATAAGCTACGTGAAAATTTAGCAATCAGTTCCCAGGAGCCCACATGAGCTGAGTCTAGCGCACTATTACTTGTATTCTTCTTATAGAGAGAAGAGATTACATTAACTCATTTTCCTATTCCTCTAACCTCTACACATTATCTAAAGGATGTTCACGTTTTCTTTAGTTCATTCCCCTGAAATGTTCTGATTTTCAGTGCTAAATTGTTTCCTATGCACTTTATTTCTATACATTATTGGGTGTTCCTCAAAGGAAGCGACCATATGTTTGACATTTTGTGGCAGTGTGTTTTCACTACTGTGTGGTATTGCTATGCATGCAGAGAGTTCCAACATCCCAAATGCATTTGGTGATAATGACCATACGACAGTAAGGGTGCACATGTTCAAGATTAACCATCTATAGGCTGAACTCCCATCAGAAGAGTTGTGCTGCTAGTTTTCATAGAAATTGACCACAGCCCCAGTGTTTGCAACAATCAGTTATAGTCCATAATCAGGATTAGTCATGAATACACTGATTATTCTTGAAGAAGAGCTAATGCTTTCCCAACAACAGATGTTAAACTGGAAGAAGGACGTTAGTGTGTAGCTTCTACCATATCGTGTTAATATGATAACCTAGACTCTGATCCCAGCAGGAGGGAGACCACTGCTGTGTTCATAATTCAGGTTAAGTGTCCCTCAGACTTACGGCTGTGGACTCTCTCCCTGACTCTGAAGTCCTGCCTTGCCATAGCACTGTTTCCTAGAGTTCAGCACAACAAGGATGCTGAACATGCACTGGTAATTCTTTCCACGTTTCCCTTATATGTGCTGCTCCAGAAGGCTTGGAGTGTGCATTGCCTGGGCATTTGCAAGAGCCTATTTTAGAGTGTTCTGAGAGGAGTATCATCTACTTCTTTGTATGTGGGCGAAATCTGAATGTGTATAATCTCAAGGCTTTAATTTGGAAAATACATATTTGAAACTTGTAAAATTTTATAAAAACGCTGAACAGGAATATTTATAGGGAATCCATGTTAAAGTATGCATCTGGTTTAAATTGCAAATTTTTAGAAAATCGACTGTACTCTAATAATTGCCTATAACCTTTACATTTAGGCTCACAACTAAAGATTTTGGAAAAGCAAGAGGTCTAGCTGTCCATTTACAGTGACACCTTAACATTAACTTTTCAGGATTAGATTTCAAAGTGCCAGACATTACAGTGTAGTACTCCTGATAATGACATATTCTTCCACTTCACTCCACTGTTTCTGATATTTATTCTCATCAAGCCTGCTTGAGCAGTTCATTGTTCTCTCCAAAGGAATTTAGGAAATAGGCCACAATTGCTTAAATCGTTATTTGTTCATAGAAAAGGTGTTCTTGGAATGGAGCATTATATAATTTTTCCACCTTAGACAATCAGCTGTACCTAATGAGGGTTTAGTTTACACTTGACTTTGAAATATGGTTTAAAAGTCATCATTTATGTGAGCACATTATCCTCCATTTTGGCCTGTGAGCAAAGTCCTTTGTTGGGAATGCATAGTGCCATTTAACCCAAAGGCATATTTTCTTAACTGCACCAATTCTATCGCACCTGTTTGTGTTTCTTTGGTCTGCAGGATATATTTACATATCTTGAATTACTGTAATTACTCAGTCACTACCCCCCACTTATCTTTTTATATGCAGGCTCAGCACCAGGACAGTTTATTTGCAATTAGGGACATCTTTCCCTCCCCTGCAGCTGCCATTTGGGACAAATAGGTGTTATCACAGGAGAGAAGAGGCATCCTTTCTTTCTCCCATTAAATCCTGCTCTGCTAAACACTTGAGCAGACTCCATGTCTCCACAGAATTTTCTTTTTTCCCAATATCTTGCAAGAAAAAGTTCTGTGGTTGACACCATAATTTGTGTGTGGCCTTTATCCAAATAAACAAGAGCAAGAGAGAGTTTTTAGCCCTAATGCATACATATAGATATCCATTGCAAGTATTTCCCTTAACATGAGGATAACATCTAAATATATTTATTGTGCTAGATTAAATCTTGACTTTCAGAAAGGGTAATATATTTTAAATATATTGGTTTGAATACGCTAATCTGAGACTTTGTGTATGAAATAATTTGTCAACTTTTCAACTTAAGTATAGACCTATTGCTGAGAAAGTTTGGAGATGCAATGTAATTAAATAAAATTTCATGACCTTTATTATCTCAATTAAATGTAGACTCCTTTTCTTTTGAGCTGAAATTTTAAAATATCCATTTTTCAATGTTATAAGTAAATGAAGCAAAAAAAATAAGGAGCTGGTTGTTCTTTTCCCTTTTAAAAAGTCTTTTTACAACCTTAACTGAATTGTATTCAGACTTGAATGATTCTATCTCCAGCAGATTTTCTCCATAAAATTATAACTCTTTAAATAGGTTACCTTAATCTTTTCAGTTGAGAAACTTTAACACATCTGCCCTGTGATTGCTCAACATTTTTTATGGTTCTAGTTTTATATGCTTTATTATAACGGAACTGGTGTGAAACAATAACTAAGGACTTCACAAGCAGAAGACTCTGATTTTAAATCTGAATTTGAACTCTGTTTTTGAAATTCACTAGCTACAAGGCCTTCGTCACAATTATGTTATGTCTCTGGGTTTGAATATCTTCATTCAACAATGATAACTAAAAAAAAAACAAACCAAAACTTGTTGAGCATCAAGTAACACTGGGAACATAAAAATGAATAAAACATAGACTCTACCTTCAGAGAGAAGATAGGATGATATGCTATCTTTAGACCTAGGCAAGATAAGCTTGAACCTACCTGTTCTGGCTCTACCAATCAATACCTCCCCCTACGGCCAGGTACCTGCTGGGCTGATGATATGTGTCCTACCAATATCCTTCTTTCTAAAGCACTCTCTGAGCAGCAATCATTCCAGAACTTTCTTTGTCTAACAGCCCTGAAGCTACATGCAGGGCATTAATAATTCTCTACTTGCATCAATTCTCCTGAAAGCAAATTGTACTATTAATGTGAACCCACAAGGCCTGAGAAGTGGCTGACAGACAATGTTTTATAAATGGTTTAGACAGAGTTGGATGCGCAGGCTGGGGCTCAACCACCTAGGCCTCACCAGCTTGGGGTAGAAAAGGGATAGACTGCACACTGTGGGCCAGAGACTCTGCTACCCCGAAACGTCCAATCTGAATATAGCATTGCTGTCATTATGCAAATATACTTGTCAAGATAGCTGGACAAAACATGAGTTTTGTGTTTAGGTTTATAACTTTGTCATATTTAAGTATATGAAACACAGGTCTCCAATAAACTCTTGCTCCACATGAATCTATAAATCTTCATTGAACTCTTATAAAGAGTAAATGAGTGTTTGATCAAAAAAAATTAGTTCTAACCTAAAGTGGTTAGAGTGGTTAATATTTTTTTCAAGATAGAAAGAAAGCTTAATATTAATTTAGGTGAATAAATATAAAGTACATAGTAAAAGTGCATATGATAGTTCAGTCTCAATGGACGTGATGCTAATACAATGCTCCTTGAGAAGACAGTTAAGTTGATAGGGGAGCATTCCAAGGTCTCACACAGCCAGATCCTAGGTTTTAAAGAGGCATTAAAGCTTCTATTTTCTAGGCCAAAGTTTCTTAAAAATATGAGAAAACATTATCTCCTATGGTGTTTATTTCCTTTTGTTTGGCTTCACAGCTTTTCTTTTCACCCTTCAAAAAGGAGAAAGATGAGAACCAGCTTTGTTCCAAGCATATATTGCTGAATTTTAATCATTGTATAATTCTCCCTGGCAAGATTATCTAAAGCTCGCATGTCCCTTCAAGTAACACTTTTAAAGGTCTATCAGATCATGAGGCCAAAGGGCTATACACAAACTAATGCTTTTATTAATTCAATTTTTCAATATGGTTGAAATGTGATCTCACAATCCCTGTGTAAGCAGATTAAAGTCATAAATCTGAGTTTATCACACCACCTTGGAATTAAACAAGAGAATAAGAACTCCCCTTTCAATACAAGGACGAGAAATGGGAAAGTAAAACAGGTCAGAGTCCAAACAGAGATTTCAGATAGCCAATGTTCAATATGTGAATTTATGCAATAAATAAATTCTCGGTGCGGGAAAAAGAAATGCAGAGCCGACATAAATACTCTCCAACCTGATAGGTCGAGTCAAAGATGAACGCTTGCTAGCCAGGCTCCTTGACTACACACAGAAATCCACTGGATTCCACAGTCTGAAAAAAGGCTAGAGTCAGTAGGTAAAGATATGAAAGACAAGACAAGGTGCATTTTACTATTACAAGCTTAATGTAAATGATACTGCAGTGCGTGTAAAATGTAAGTTTTTAGTAATAGTCTGTTTTTATCTGATTTTATCATAAACCATTCATTCCCATTTTTAGACTCATGAATATTTGTTACTTTGAATTGAAGATAGCTTACAATATTAAACTAACTCTATCCTTAGCACTTCGTTCAAAATTTAGCACAAAGTTAGCATTCGAAATCACAGAAACAAACCAAACAAGTCCTACTCTTAGTTCTCAGGGATTGAGCAGAATCCTGCTCAATCCCTGAGAACTAAGAGCAGGAAGAATAAAACCTGCGGTCTTCTGCTTGTTTTGTCAACTTGGTGATGAGGGATTTTTTTTTAAACCCCAACTAGAACTCTGAACTTTAAATCTTTCAGCAGTGCGTGGCAGAACCTTGCTGTGTTCTTCAGCCTGTTTCTTTTCATTGTATTAATTTTAGTTACATTTTCTTAAGCCTTTACTTTAAAGTCACCCCATACTTAATTCTGAGCCCAAATTATGCGTAATCTATGACACAGATGTTAAAAATAAAGCAAAGAAGCATTCACCAAAAAAATGTGGATAGTAGTTACCTTTAGGGAGAAGTATGATTAGGAAGAAACATACAACAATCCTCCAGGATTCTGGCAATATTTTTTATTGCCTTAGTGACATGTCTGTTTGCTTTATAGTGACTACATAAAGTGTGCGTTTGTGTTTATGCATTTTATTTATACATACCCTATTTTATCATAAGAAAGTTAAAACATCCATTTTTTCCATTGAATTATAATTTTTGCAACAAGATTATATACTGACTATAATATAAATTGTATAATACAGGTATGTTTAACCTATTGTTTAAAAGATTTTGTTTATTTATTTTTAGAGAGGAAGGGAAAGAGAAAGAGAAGGAGAGAAATATCAATGTGCACTTGCATCCACATGCCTCCTACTAGGAACCTGGCCCGCAACCCAGGCGTGTGTCCTGACTGGGAATCAAGCAGCGTCCTCTCGCTTCTCAGGCTGGCACTCAACCCTCTGAGCCACACCAGCCAGGGCTGTTTAATCTATTTCTTAAATTCAATTCACTTTTAATTCAATAAAAAAATAATTTATTTTTTCTTCACATGATGTTCCTGAGATTTATTCTATCAAGGATAACTGCCAATCAGGTAAAATGTAAGATAAGAACCTACGTGTACTCTCAGTACGCAGATGAAATATATCTATCATGTTAAGATAGTTTCTGATTATGAAAAAAGGAATACCATATATTGACTGAGCAAAATATATTATTAAAATGTAATATTTTATGAGAACAAAATTCTATGAAAAAATAAAACACTCCATAAAATTGTGTTATAATTCATTTAATCTCTGTATCTTTGATAATGGTATTTTGATACAAATGTACATACTAATGTAGTAAACTTAATCAATCTCGATCACTTCTTTGTGGAGAAGACACTGAAGGAAGCAAGGGAAGACTCTGGGAAACCAGATATGAGGTTATTACTTTCACAACAGAGAAGGAATTGACATGCACCTGGATTTTTAAGGTGGAGTTAAAGATGTCTGTGCTATTTGCTACTTCCTTTTCTCTAAGTCTCATCAGCATGATACCATCCTTGTAGTGGATGAGCATGATGTCACCAATGTCTATCTTACATGTTATTAGTTCTGACAGGAAACTCATTGCATACCATGATTGGCATAATGGACAGAATGGTAAAACGGAAAAGGTCTCTGTAAACCAGGTCATAGCAAATGTACAGAGAGCCTACATATTCCTGGGACTGTACTGTTCTGTTCAAGTGAAAGCAAAAGTCTTCTGAAAGGCTTATTAAGAGAAATTGTGAAAAAATGTTCAATAATTTAATGGGTGCATTTCACATATCAGAACCTCTACCGATTTGCTTCAGTATTTCTCACAAACGCTTCTCTCACCGATATACATCTAATGCCTGGATGTTTTCTGGGCCACACTCTACCGTCCTAGTGAATGAGTCATTTGCATGTGAAACATCCACTCCAGCATTGCTACCAATTTCAGCAATTGATTCCTCCTCTCTATTATTAAAAGGAAGTTTAGAGAAAATATTTCATTGAGTCTAAGCAACCACTGTATCTAGGTTTTAATTAACCAACTAAGGTTAAGGTCATCCATATCAGTAATTACTACACTGTATACATTTTAAGGAAAAATGCAATTATGGGATTGTGAAGTCGGTGAAACAAGAGGCAGTATTGGAGACACTGAAACAGAAAGAAAAGAGAGAACAATGGCTGCAGAAAAAGAAAGAAGCAACAACAGGAAAAATGTCCCCTTTTAAAGGCTGTGGATATCCTTATATGATAGGTAGCCATCAAAGATTATAGGAAAATTTTACATAAATGTACAAATCCATATAGATAGCTTATAGCTGTTATATGGTCTTTGGCTTCCAGAACAGACATCCAAATATGGTAAATGACAACCATGGTAAAAATATAAGTGTAGAATTTTTACAGCTTTTTGACCTTCTTAAAGTTGACTGTTTTTAAAATTCTCAAAATAATCATGAATTCACTTTAATACTTATAAAGTGGATAGGATGAGTAATCTTTTCTGAATTTATCTAGAGAAGTACAGACAATGTGTGTGTTTTTTATGTTTTACTAGTAAATACTTGATAACAATGGGTTTTGTAGAAAGTACACATAATAAAATTGTAATATATTTCTGTTTACTTTCCACAATTTCTACAGCTGGGCTGTCTAGTAGGGGTATCTAATTTTTTGGCATCTCTGGGCCAAATACTAATGAAAACCAAAATTCTCATAATGTTTTAAGTAAATGCATGATTTTGTATTTATAGCCATCCTTGGACATGTGTGGCCCATGGGCCATGGGTGAGACACCCCTGGTACAGCCATGGGATCTCAGGAATTAGATGGAATTGAGGTGAAATTCTTGTATTCTACTCATTTTCCTTCCTTTCATCCTTACTTTGAAAAGAATTAAAATGGAGGTGATGATGGTACAACATGTAAGGTATCCTGATTCAAAGATTCAGAATATATAATTTCTTGTGGCCAAAATGTAATAACAGAGACCAGATTTACTCATCCACCTAAATTTTAGAAAATGAGAAAAATATGAATGCATAGCTCTCTCGTTACTGGATTTTCTGCAACCAAGAATATTGAATCATGGGAGAAAGGAAGCAGACTAGGCAAGCCTAATACATGTTCCACTTTATTGCCTAGAGAAAGTTTGTAGGCCATGGTACAAGAAGGTAAAATCCAAGAAGCTTCTAGGATTCTACTTGAGGTCAGGAGACAGAGTTGGAAGACCAAGTAATGCAGTGCAGCAGGAGTTTTACAAAAAAAAAAAAGAAGAAGAAGAAGAAGAAGAAAGAAAGAAAGAAAAAAGAGTACAGGAGAGAGAGAGAACAAACAAACCTGCAAAGATGGAAAATTCCAGAGATCTTTAAAGGCTCCACCCAGGGTATTTAGTTGACTAAAAACCAGTTAATGGTGTACGGGAAACTAACTACATCCAGGAAAGAACCACCTGAACAGATTTGAAGGCATAATGCCTGAAACATGGGGCCAGGAAAAAGCCTGTTCCCAACAGCTAGAGAGAGACGTCCAATTCTGTCACATGTGAGGATTTCTGTCTCCTAATGACAAGTTTACTGATTATAATACACTTGGATTTCCTGTGGTTTAGGCTGTGTTTCACTCTCTTAGGTCAACAAATGTAGCTGTGGAGAGTTAGACACACTGCTGTTTTCTATCCTGTGAATGGTGGGCATTTTTTATATGACATTTTCTAAATATGTTTATCAGTTACTTTCTATATAATTTAATCAGGATATGTATTTTATTTGAGAGTTATATTTAAGTTATAATATGCTATTTGATGTGCTTGTTTTTTAATTTTATATGGTTTTCTTCTAACATGTATAAATAAATTTATTTTTCTGTCAATATACAATATTGTCAGTATTCATATCACTTCTTATATCATTTATTTTTTCCCAATTTTCCTCCATGCTAACTGTAATAATATAAAGATAACCTTCCATGCCTTTGATCAGATTTCTATCAGTGAGTTCTATGTTTCTTGTGGTTTTTAATTGCAGCAAAATCTCTATTTCCATCACATTCGGCTGCTTTCTCATTACATCCTTGAGATCTTAACACCATGTTAGGATATGATTTTAATTTTATCATAGAAGGCACTTCAAGGGATTCTTTTTCCTGTCACTTGTCTCTTCCAAAAATATACATTCTTAGTCTCTTTTTTTTGCAAATTTATGTACTTTTCTTCTGTAGTAAGTTTTTACTGTTTCCATAGCATTTTTTTGTAATTTATTCAAATGCAATCCAGAAATTTTAATAGAACATGACTAGATGGTCTATTTACTTGGCTGTAGTATAGATGTATTAACATTTCCCATGTTTAACACACTTTATTTGTCCACCTTCAAAGATACACAATTTGGGGAATGGCGTTGCTTTTAATTTGCCTGTTGCCTGGAAGTGGGAATGAGATTGGGAAGAAATCTTTGGAAGGCACCTATATGTCTTGTTTGCATATAGGGCTCTCTTTTCTCTTTCAAATATCCCATTAAATCTCCTCTACCAGAGTGACTCACAAGAAAAGTTATCGTAATATCCTGCATTTTCACTTGTTTTAACAACTCAGTGTAGTGCACTATGAGGTAAAATATCAACTTACATTTTCATAAATTATAAACATTCTTTTTTTGCTTTTACAGACTTTAGATACAAATTTAGTTGATACCAAAAAGGGAAAAAAAACGGAATGTTAAATCACAAATCTTAAATTTATAAATAAATACGTATTATTTTACCATTTGGCAATATGGGAAATAATAAAAGAATAAAATCCTTGAAGCCAAACAGTATATTGCAGATTGGAAACATTTGCAGCAAGGAAAACCTTAGTGAAAGTGGATAACTACAGAACATTGTTTATGCATGAAAATGGAAAGAAATAAGTGATATATTTTTCATTATCAGGAACCCATGTAAATATAATTAAGCACTTATTTAGACATGAGGACCAATGCATTCGTGTCTCCCCTTTGGGTTTTAGCATGGAGCGGATGCTGTGAACCATATGCACACATTTATAAATAGCAAACATTAACTCACTCACTTGCAGAAAGTATCACCATAATGTTAAGTATAATTTTTATTAGTTCAGGCTCATTATCTTAACAATTTCATAGAGAACAACAATATTCTCCATGAGAAGCTCTAAGCCTACATCCTGTTAAAATCAAATATTAACATATTAAGTAAGCAATACCACTCCAGATACTTCTGTTTATATTTCCCATTGAGAATCATGCCCTCAGAAATCCCATACATAGTGGACATTGTTGAGAGGTTGCCCGAGTGACTCCACAGTGTTGCTGCCTCAGCATCCATTTTGTTTGACTCCACCCCCTCCTGCCCTAGATGACAGGCTGTAGGCACAAGCAAATGTAACTTCCTGATATGGAGTCCCCAAAAGACCTAGTGATCGACAGTACCCACTGCCTCCCAGTGCCTTTCCCTTGTTTGTTCCTCATGATAACACCCCTATGCAATTGACCAACCTGGTTCTAGCCCAGGAACCCAAAAGCAATACATGGACACTGATAAAGGCAGGTATGCACCCGAGGTTCCACTCTCTCTGCACATGGCCCTGACCTCCCCATGTGGCTCTTTCAAAACCTGTGAGTAATGAACTTCTTTAATGCAATTGCTCACCATTCTGCACCCTGTGTTCCACCTGTTTATTTTTGTTTATTTATTATATTTTAGAGAGAGAAGGGTGAGAGAAAAAGAGGTAGAGAAATATCAATCGTTTGCCTCTTGTTAGTGCCCTACCAAGTACTCACAACTTAGGTATGTTCCTTGACCAGGAATCGAAACAGTAACCTTTTGCTTTCCAGGACGACATGCAACCAACTAAGCCACACCAGTCAGGGCTCCACATAACAAGTTTTAATTTGACAGATGCATAAAAAACATGTAGTCATCAAATAATATGTTCTTTATTATTAAATTTACCAAAAAGTTAGTGTGAAAAACATGCATACTCATATATATGCATGTATATATGTATATATGTGTGTGTATACATATATATGTATATACATTTTTTCTGGTTACTAAGATAAAGTTTGTAAAAGATGTATTTCACCATAGTCAGTGTTCCTTCTTTTTAAAGCCATTTCCATCCATTTTTTCAGACATTTTGGAAAATAAAAAAATGGTCATTTACTGATTTGTATAAATTACCCATCTAATTAAGGAGAGCACAATTAGACATAATAAGGAGTTGGAGTTAATAAAATAAAGAATACTAAATAAAATAAAATATATGGGGTATAAGTAGTTACGAGGGTAAGAGAAGACATATTGTATCTGGGAAAGAGACTAACAATTGACTGTAAATGTATTAATAGAGTCTGCAGAGCTTAGGTTGAACAAAGATGCATGAGTAGGATGTGGTTAAACAAGTTAGTGGTGAGAAAGAAAAAGCGGCTCCTGATATCTGACAACCGACCTCACCCTAGGCCCTAGAACTTGGTGTTGTTAGGAGGTACCTAACACTAAAAACTGGACTTTGGTGTTTTCTCCTTGAATGTAGAAAATCACCCGGAACACTGTAAGACAAGGTCTCAGTGTGAACCATATAAAGTGAGACCAAAGTTAAAACCACAGACAAAAACAAATTACTGTTTGTTTAAACACCAAGGATAGCAAACATTCCCCTCTCCCAGCTGACTGCTGTTGTACATTTCCAATTAAAACTTCGACCTCATTTTATTTTTCTCCTTTTAGATTAGATTGCATAAGATACATGATCTTATTCTTGCCCCCACTTCCTGCTACACACATCCAGAGCAAATCTGGCTTCAGGAACCAGCCCCCAAATTACCTAATAACAGCTCAAATTCTGTAAGTTTTTCTAATAACATTTTAGAGAGATGCCCCCTCCTCCCCTTCCCAAAATTATCTGCGGTATGTGTTCTCCCTCATCTCTTACAGTGAGCCAGCTACTGCACCCAACTTTGCTCCAATACAGCTGTGCTTCCAATGTTCTTTTGGTTGGAAGGCATTGGCAGTATCTGGGTGATAGCACTTTAAGAGGATAATTTTTGGCTTGAGAAGAGCATGATATCACTAACTACATTACTAAGGACCCCAAAGTAAAAAGGATTAGACAGTTAAACATTAGAAAGAGTTAATAAAATGATCCTTTACTAACATGTGGAAAGGGTCAAGAGAACAGATAAGGGGCTGTGAGGCACCCAGTAATAGCAGCAGCAGAAAGGGTTGAGGTACCTAGTGCCAGGGATATAGGAACTGCCCAGCCCAAGCTGTGGTCTTCGCTAGAGAAATATAGCCATTGCCAAAACATTGCTGGTGATAAAGAAGAAGGGAAGAATAACTCTGAATTCTCTTCTCCTCGCACCCTGTAATCTACTAACAGTACCTTTCTTTGACCAAACCCAACCTGAGGACAAAGGCAGGGGCCTGGGTGACTGACTATATACATCATAAACTCTCTGGGGCATGTAAAAGTGTGAGTAAGGTAAAGATTGTGCAGATTGGATCTGGAGGTGATGGAGAGTGTCCAATACACCAATTATAAGAGTTTTAAACAAAAAAAATGGTTAATTATGTTTTCACCTATTCAGGATACAGTTGAGCAGCAGGTCTGATTTGATGGGTTAGTCACTTGCACAGTCACAGAAAGCACACTCTGAGAGGAGCACCAGACTTAATGCAAAGTTATTGCCATCTTGCAATGCTGAATAACTTCTTGGAATTTCAAAGATGAAGACTTGTGGGGCAAGGGAGGATGCAAGTGGATAGTGAGGACACATACAATATAAACAGAATTTCAGTGGCTTTATGGTGTGATACGGTCAGTGAGACTTAAAACAAGCACAGGTAGGTAGGCAGGCACGTTGCACCAACAAAAAAGTGTGAGCACTGACAGCCCTGAGAGGCCACATTTTCTGGTCAAGCAATAACTTGCTTCAAAAGCAAGAAGAAAGCAATGGGGTTCTAAGAAGCATATGCCTAAGGAAACCAATCATATGTTCTTACTCATGTTACTGCCATGTACTAACCAGTATGTGCACTGAAAATGCCACAGAAGGAAAGGGAAGGTCAGGGTGACCCATAGTTCTTTTTTTTTTTTTCAGTTTTTTCTTACCCATTGGTAAGATAAAGGGAGCAAGTGTTGGTAAAATGGGCCCAGATCGAGAAATGAAACAAAAACAGTTGAGTTAGTTATGTGCCGTTTTCACTGTTTTAAGAACAAAACACATATGCACACACCAGTTACAGTTCATAAATCGTGTAATGTCAGTGGTTCCACATGATGCTAACTGTTCTTATAATTGCCATTAAAACTGGAACTGTGCAACATAAATATAAATGGAACAATTCATCTATGATTAACAATTATAGTTTTTTATGTTTAAAATCACATTAAATAGCAATAGAAAACATCATGACAAGAGACAAACCATGGAAAATGGAAAGCTTTATATTTATTACCTTTAACACTTTTCCCTCTTTTAAGAAGAAGAGATCTCAAATTTATTGTTTAATTTTGCACCAGGCCTCCAACGTTTTTATCTCTGCAGTTATAAAATTGCACGCTGTCAGAATCACCTTTCTTGTGAATTGTGAGGCATCCTTCTTTCCCATGTTCATAATGTGGCCTTGGAAGCCCCCAAAATTTGTCCTCCTATACTATTGACAAAACACAGGAAAAGAAGTCTAGCTTCTTGCCTATGACTTTCTCTTTAGTAAGAAGAAAACACAATCTCAGATGTCTCTAGGCCACTCACCCCCTTGCTCCAAAAAGGTAATTCATGTTCTAGTTAAAAGGGGAACAATAGCTTGAGGACCTGGCATTGTTCCTCTCTAAAGAAGGAGACTCCAAGAGCAAGGACAAATTATTTTGAGAGGCTATCAATGATGAGTGCCACAGCTATGAATACCCATTACCTTACACAGACTAAAATAGCAAGTTGGTGGCAAAGCTGTTCACACTTTCAGTTTACTTCCCTTCTTTGCCAACTGTTAACCAGTATCCTTACATTTTAACTATTTGTGAATTTAAAAACCATTGTTAAATGGCTTCCATAGAAAAATAAGTTAGAACTTTATCCATCAAATTGACAAATACATGCAGTGCATAAAGAGCCCAACCTTCCTGAAAGGTCAGACTTTTGTAAGTCTACCTTTTTATTTTGTTTGCTTTCTAAATTTAAAATCATTCATTATCAAAAGACCATTTTTTTGATCACATGATATGTCATGCCAAAGAACAAAAGCAAATCAGATATTTGTTTTTCTTTCTAATGCCTTAAATTAAATATGCACTGATCCACTCTAATTGCAAAATGATAGAGGGCGTGGTGCATGTGTATATGGCACATTTGGAGACTTCTGAGCCAGATCAGTTCAATTACCTCATGTTTTAAGTAATGGTCAGATGCTGCCATCTCCTGTTTACTAAATAAAGGGAACTCAAGCACACACACACATACTACAAGTACATGTGCACACACAGAGGGTGAGATTCAGAATTTAGCCTGACAACTCCAGGTTGGTGATCATATTAACTTCTTTGGAGCTTTTGATTTTTCAGAACCTGAAATGTGAAATTAATGCAAATTGGTACCTTGCTCCTAAGAAGATTTTATTGAAAACAATATAAAAGAAACAATTATGTGACCATGATGTTTTTAATAAGAGTAATATGGCAACAGATCTTCATTTTTCTGACAGGACAGGTAAAGATATACATCTGCTTGTCAAAAATATTGTGTCTTTTTACTTTTGTGCATTTCCTCTATATGGAAGCACTTAATCTCAGTGACACTTAACATCATTCAAATGTGATCACTCGACTGTCTGTCACTGTGGTTTGAAATTCTTTCTAGTCATCCTCTAAGACTGTGTAGCTTTTATCCTCTAGCATGTTACTGGTCTTGTGTCAGTCAATAGAGGTTTCACTGCTAAACCCAAGCAAATGCCAGTCCTTGGCACACCTCCAGAACTCCATCACATTCTCCACTCTGTTAGCCTACCTACGTTTTTCTTCTCCTTCCCAGGTTTTGATATTACCATATACATATTTAATTGAAAAATAGCAAGGCCATCTCCCTAACTTATTGGCTGCCTTAAATTTCTCCTCTATTCCATATTTTCTGTTGCTCACTCTATTGTTGAACATTAAGGAAAATATTTACTCTAATGAAAAAGATAATAACTTTGAAGTCAACAGAGTGATGTAGATTATTTTTAATATAAGTTATTTAAAAAGTTGATATTTAATTAGCCAGAATTTACTTTAAAAAAGCTTTTTAAAATTTAATTTAGTTGCTGACTTAATGACAAGACTTAAGAATTTCTAAGAATGGCATGAATATCATGGTTTAGAACATGTTAAGTGGCAAAAGGTTGTAACTCAAGTCCATTTTTCCTAAAAATAGAACTGGAAAAAAGTAGCTGAGGCCTGAAGACCTGGGATGCATCTACATTCCAAAGGAGAAGCAGCTAGTTTTGGAAGCTTTTAACATAGCAAAAGGCCTTCCCACTTGCTATGAATATAATACCATTGTATTAAAGTTGAAGGTGTCTTCATCGAATTGGAATCTACAAGACAGGTATATTTCCCATATGAAGCATATTTCCTGTGTCCTAGGGAATGTCTGCACAGCTATGAAAATCACCCACTCCCTTAGCACAGTTGCAATGAAGATCTTTAAAAAAATTGTTTCTATGGAACCCTTAGGGCTTAACTTTAAAGCACTTTAAAATTTCTTCATATGCAATTGTAAAACAAATAATTCATGAGTTTTCTCATGAATTAACAATACAGCAATAAAATTGATTAACTCTAATTTGGTCTGTAGCCATACATGAAGCTTCTTGTTTTCCATATTGCCACTTCTGGTAGTGTGTCAACTTGTAGATATGTAATTACAACCTTTAAATATACTACCTGACTTGTTCATTATTTTTCTGGTTTCTTTTCTATGCCCTTATCTTATTGAAAATATATTTTCATCTATTGCTATGATTTTATTTACAAAATTTTTCTTTTAAATTGCCATGAATCATAAAATATATATTATTGGTTTAATCTACCTACTTAAAGACTTTAACAGAGATTTTACTGATTCAACTGTGTTCATTGATTAAAACTTAACTTTTTATTTCTAGGTCTTTACTAAGTTTTGACAAATTATCAGTAGAAAAACTTGACAAATATTTTGCCCCCATTAATTTTCCTTATTTTCCATCACAATCACTGTTTTATTTTTCATGCCCTAATGAATTCCTAACTTTGTTTACTGATACCCTTTTTTCCATGATTGTAATTGTATTAACTTATCAAATTGATTTTTTCTTTGGACTTTTCTGGCTCTATTTCTGCTTTGGTGATTATATTATTCTTCAATCTTCAACATACGGTGTTGCCAAATCGACAGCATTATATTTAACTTCATAATTGTAAGTACTGACCACCACCAACAGCAACATAAAACCAACCAATCAACAGACAAAACCACATAAATGTATATTCTGCCCAAGTTATGCCCCTAACCCAACATACCTCTATTATCTATTTCTTTACCCTGTGCCTGTCAATCTGTATTACTTGGTGTTGTTTATGTACTGTATTTTAGTCCCTTTTCTCCCTATACTTAGTTAGATGTCATTTCAAATAAGTTTATCTTGTTGAATCTCAGGCCTAATATACTTTTTTTTCCTATTTTCCATTTTATTCTCTTTCCTTCATTTTCTTTTTATTTTCATATTTGTCCTTCCTTCCTTTTCACTTCATTTATTCATTAAATATTTAGTGAGTATTTTCACTGCCTATGCTAGGTGTAGAAAAATATAGTAATGATGAAAACAGAATGTTCTTCCAGCGTCAGTGCGGGGAAGACAGATGTTTAAAAATATATGAGTAAATGCCATATTTTGATAAGTACTATGGGTAAAAATAAAGTTCAGTAAAATTTATAAGCATTGAGGAGCAAACAGATATTTTTCTTCTGGAAGGGGTGATCAAGGGAAAGCTAACTAAAAATGTAAAATACAAACATAGACTTAAAATAAAAATATACAAATGACATATGTCAAAGCAAGAGAATTTCAGACAGGAAATATTCAGAAAAAAATATTCCTGAAATGGGAATAGGTATTGGTCAAGACCAATGGTGATAAAAGAAATCAACTCAAAAGTAGCCAATTAGAAAGTTATTGTAATAATACAGGTGAAAAATAATGGTAAATTAGATCAAGGTGATAGCAGTAATCTTGCTAAGAAGTGGTGAAATGTCAGATATATTTTGAAGTCTAACAGAATATCTACTCTATTTCTGTATTTGTAGATGATTATATAAGTAAAATTATTCAATAGATTATATTTCAATATAACATATTTTACATGCTACATTATATAGTAAAATAAACTATTATAATGTCACCTGCATTTGAGGTAAAAAATGGTACTATGAGCTACTATATTAATATGAAATAATGACATTAACAAGGTGTGGCAGAAATAACATAAAAATTTTATTTTTACCCTTATCATCATAACTTAGATCAACTTAAGAATCATATTTTACTTCATCAAATACTAGTTTGCACATAAATTTCACAAATATATTTTGCAAGATATTGTTAACATTTTAGCAGTTAAATCAATTTTGCTACCAATATCCTGACTCCAAAAATTAATGTTTTTGTTTACAACTTTCAAAATACATTTCAATGTCATAACATAAAAGACAAATAATGTTCCACTATTTTGTGTTATTTTTTATGATGAAAGCAACTTCAAGTCTTATATACATCACATATCGATCTGAAAACAATGAAGGATAAATAAAATATGTTGCAAAGTATTTACAAAATTATTCAAAATTATTTATCCAAACACACTAGTGAGCATTTATGGAGAAAAGCCTTCTACATAATAATTAAGTAACTAACTTTATAATTTGAGTTACTTAGCTAATTTGTTTCCTAACTTCTTTATTTCCACTTAAATACTTCTGAAGTAAGCCATATGATTCAGTGACCTTTCAAGTAAATTTGAAATATTTGATTTACAACTTTTCTTTTCCCTTCTCTCACTGTGTGTAGTCTATAAATCCCAGTAGAATTAATTGTCTAATTACAGGGAAATAAATGGAATGCCTTTTGAAAGATTTAAAATTCATATTTCCTGCAGTGGAGATTTTACCTGACCCCCTGGTCTACACAGTTTGAACCCAGTAAAGAAAGGAAATAAGCATCTACTTGGGAAAGCAATTTTAACATCATGATATGTATATATCAAATGCTCCATCATTTTAAGTTGTTTTGTATTCTGGGAGCTCATTCTCTAATCTAAGAACTAAGTCTGGAACCATTGTAGTGGTAAATCCTTCTCCATAACCATTTATCTTCTTGGAAATAAGCTCTACCTTTACTGTTGTAATTGTTTTCTTGGTACAACTGGAATATGTAGTAGAAAATAAGGTGATCAGAGGAGTAGAGCTGGATTGTAGTCTTCTAGAGGGCGTTTTCCAGCCACAAGATATGATTAATTTTATAAACACCATTTACAAATAAAGTCCATGTAAATATACCTCTGATGAAGGCATACATTTTGATGAAGGCTGCATATCTGCTTTCTCTGTGGCTAATATCGTTTTCTCTGGCACCCACAGCTTCAGGGTTAGTTGTGCATAGGGAAGCATGCAAGTGGTATCAGAAGGCAAAGAATATCAAGGCCAATATATGAGACTATTTAAGCTGTCTCCTGTAATATTACAGGAAATCTGAATCAAGTTATAATTCACTAGTATCAAAATGTGGGATATAGGTCCTGGCTGGTGTGGCTCAGTAGATTAAGTGCCAGCCTGTAAGCCAAAGGATTGCAGGTATGGTTCCAAGTCAGGGCATAAGCTTGGGTTTTGGTCCAGGTCCCCAACAGGGGGTGCGAGAGAGAAAATTATGCACTGATATTTCTCTCGCTCTCTTCCTCCCTTCCACCCCCCCTCAAAAAATAAATTAATTAAATAGTTTTTAAAAATGTGGGACATAGAATCACAATAGTACCAAAAGAGTCATGTGCACGGAAACCAGGGAGATTTCAGCAGCAACCTAGATGGGCTAAAAAGCTGAGCATCAGTCAGGACCATACACATGTGTTGACAGCTGTCATGGAGGACTACATCCATTCCCCGTCTTACATTGTACCCTTACTTTGGCAATATGTTATTTTCCCAGAACTAACCCCAAATCTGGTGGAAGTGATAGGATTGGGAAATCCCAAACTGATTCAGATTGTTTTCACTCTCAGATGGCATATAAATTGAATTTTGAATAACTGAAATACAAATTATATTGAATTATTAAAAATAATGAGAGGAAAAGATATTCTATATAAAACAAAACATTTACTTCACACTTATCCAAAAATGTCTACACATAGGCCATTTAAGAGAAATAGGATTGGAAAATAAGGGGAGGGGCCAGGTTTTAGAAGCCCACTGAAGGCAGATTACAGAGATGAGGCTTCATTCCTTGAAGAGGATTTTGAGGTTTCAACATTTCATCAAAAGCAATGTTTAAAGACAGTTAATCTGGTGGTAATAGTGGTAGGAATCTGGCAGGTAGAAGTGGGAGAAAGAGGTAGAATTTAAGAAATATAGTTCAGTTAAAGGTGAGATCATATGGTATTTGTCCCTCACTGTCTGGTTTATCTCACTTAGCATAATGCTCTCCAGTTTCATCCATGCTGTTGCAAAGGGTATAAGCTCCTTCTTTCTCCCTGCCACATAGAATTCCATTGTGTAAATATACCATAGTTTTTTGATCCCCTCATTTGCTGATGGGCACTTACGTTGCTTCCAGTACTTGGCTATTGTAAATTGTGCTGCTATGAACATTGGGGCACGTAGGTTCTTTTGGATTGGTGTTTCAGGGTTCTTAGGGTATAATGCCAGCAGTGAAATTGCTGGGTCAAAGGGAAGTTCCATTTTTAGTTTTCTGAGGAACATAATCAACAAAAGAAAAAAGCAAACAAAATATAACCAGAGACATTGAAATTAATGTAACAATAATGAAATTAATGAAACAATGTAACAATAGCCAGAGGGGAGTGGGGAGGGGATAGTGGGAAAGAGGGGATTATAAGAGCTACTATAAAGGACACATGGACAAAATCAAGGGGGAGGGTAGAGGTGGGAGAGGGAGGTGGGATTGGCTGGGGTGGGGTGGAGGGATGGGGAGAAAATGCAGACAACTGTAATTGAATAACAATAAAAAATAAATAAAATATATTTAAAAAAAGAAAGAAATGAAACAACCCTTCTGATGCTGAAAGAAAAATAAAAATGTCAGAGAAAAATATATAGTTCATACATGGGTACAATTTGAGATGTGAGGAGTCTAATAATATAAGGGGATAAGAGTTTCTGATGAGATGAATACCTATACATTAAACTCTTTTAAAAAGGAAATAGAGCATTTGGCAATTGATTAACTCCAGAGGCCATGAAGAGCAGTGGGATTAAGCATGACATTTTCCACCGTGGAAACTGGGAAATGCCTGAGCCAGTGGACTACGGAGCCACGTTAAGCAAATTCTATTATGAAGAAATGATACCAGTTTGAGTCATTTGTTAGACAAGCCCAGTAATCGTTGAAAATGTGGCTGTGGTACCAACAGGGTTAGGAAATACCTGCATGTGCGTTTCAAAATGGCTCAAAATGCTTTTACAATGAAAGTGGTAACAGGCAGAAGATCGGTGTTGGGTGGGGCGAAAAGACATCGGAAAAGAAGCACAAAGGAGAGGGGTCCTGGTTCAAAAAACATGCTAATGAATTTCTAAAGAGAGGTTTTTAAACCCTGGGTAGAAATTCAGGTGCAAGGAAGTGACTCATCAGGCTCATTAACAGTATTATACAGGTGTTTTATATTATTGTCCTATGGTAAGAAATAGTACATTTTAATTTAAAATAAGCAGAAGTATGCCATGCTTGTGAGATATTAAAATGGCACTTCTGTAACAGAATGTAGCAAAATTTTGTTTAAGAGCATAGAAGAAATTCAACAAGAAATAAATCTGTGCACTGGCATTTTTTTTGCCTTTATCTTCTCATGATTTTTAGTTGTAGAGTCTCTCATTGTTTTACTGTTATGTCAGTTTGTGGTCATTAAGGCAATCAATCCCTTATACAAATCTGCTGCCTTTTACTCTGCTTTCTACTCTGTCTCAACTGAATAATTTCTGCAAATAATATAAAAGTGGTGTAAGGTTTGAAATGTTTAATGCTCAGAGTTCAAACCATGTTTCTTTTATATTTTTCTAAGTAAATTTTATTTATACATTCATTCATTTATTAGTTAAATATAGTTTACGTATAGTATTATATTAATTATATTTGCTTTCAGTGTACAATAGAGTGATTTGACATATTTCTACCTTACAATGTGATCACCCCAGTAATCCCAGCAATCATCTGTCACCATGCAAACTTATCACGTGATTTCTGAAGAAATGATTTCAAATAAAGCAAATTAGGAACACAAAATATTGAATACTGAATCTTATTTTTCTATAATTTATTTAGTTTAGTCTCTCAGTTTTGTGGTAGGGTAGGTCCCTAACTTAGGCAAGCATTCCATTCCAAGTTGCAAAACTACTTCTTGCCATAAAGAAATGAGAAGTTAATGTTTCCTTTGAATAAAAAATAAAACCCCTAACAGATGGTCACCCCATTACCTCGTGAAATTTGGATGCACTGCATGTGAAAAAATGATGCTGTTTTTTATCTTTTCTTATGGCTGAAAACATGGATGGATCTTGAGAATATCATGCTAAGCAAAATATGTCCAAAACAGTCAAGAACCATACGATGTCACTCACATGTGGGATATAAAACGGAAAGCAACAAATGGACAAAGAAGGGAAACAAACAAAACCTCATGAGAGACAGAGACAGCAGTATGGTGATTACCAGCAGCAAGGGGATGTTGCGGAATAGAAAAGGATAAAAGGGGTCAAATATATGGTGATAGAAGATGATTAGACTTTGGGTGGTGGGTGCACAATGGAATGCACAGATGATGCATTATAGAACTGTACATTTGAAATCGAAATAATCTTATTAACCATTGCAATCCCAGTAAATTTAATTAAAAATGGTGCTGTCACAACTTCTTACTTGAGGCCTAGTTATTGTTTGTCTTGAGAACATATATGGACTGGGTCGGGTCTGCTTAGCTATCTGTGTAAGAGGGTGGTATTTCTCTCTGACTGCAATCTTTTCGCAGTTTGCCTGCAATAAACCTCACATTCTGGTTTAATGCTTATTCAATAATAACATTGTTTTCCTTCTCTTCTATCATTGTGGAGAGGTTTTCTGGGTTGGGGGGAGATTTTGTTTTTAATTGTGTTTCTCAAATAACATATATTACACATGTATTTTTTCTTTTGTAGATAAATACTGGGATTTGCACAGTTAAATTCTTCAAGTAACCTCTTACTGTAGGGACTGAGAAAGGGGAGGTTTCAGTTAAAAATGTATCTGAAGGAAACATTATTTCTCATTTTAAATTATGCTCATTTATAGTTTGGCATCTTTATTATGTGCAATTGAGATGTAGAGAAGATCTTTCATGAATGTAGTTACATTATTAAGTGTAATTATTTAATTAGTGTTAAAAAAAAACCCATTCACCTCTTCTGGACATCTTCATTCAGTCATCTATCCTTAGTCTCCCACTGGCTGTCTAATTTGTGTTTTCTAGTGTCTAGTTCCTTCAGTGATTTTCTTTGGTGCCAACATTTCAGGGTTAAGAAAACAACAAACTTACCGTAAGGAGTTTTTAAAAGCTAATATAATATATTACGCACACACGTTCACACAAGCACATTCACTCGTGCTATTTTTAAGATCTCTTTAAGAACCTGAAATAGTACTTCTCTACTCCTTTGTCTTCTGATGCAGTTTTGACTTTGCTTGTTAACCTTTTAGAATTACTAGAGATTCTCCATAAAGGGTATGAAATTATATTGTACTTAGCCCCGTGGAGAGAAAAAGTGAATATTTGATGGTGCTTTCTGATGTTTTTTATAAAGAGGAGCTCAATAGACACTCAGTCCTTCTTAATTATGGTAATTGTAGGTCTTTTTTTTCTTCTTTGTATCTAAGTGTTCAACTATTATTTAATTCTGAGAGGCTAGTCAATACATGCAGAAATAATGTGCATTATTATTTAATATTTATAATGATGCAATCCCATTACCCACGGTTTATTGAATGCTCGCTACTTACCCAGCACTAAGATAAGCACTTTGTCTACATTCCTTTACATAATCTGCACAACCTTCATACCCAGTACACAGTGTATCATTATGACTGTTTGGATGTGTCAGAAGCTGTGTTAGAGTCAAGTGTCAGGGCCAAGGTTTTATATAGTCTGCCTGCAAAGTCTGTAACTTTAACCACAATACTTTCATAAATTCTTGTAAATAAATACCAAAGCTTGGAGTAAACAAGTCAGTTGCAGCCGCTGGCATTGCTATGGTTTGAATGTTTATATCTCCCCACAATTATACTGACATTTTAATCCCCCAAGATAAGTGTATTAGTAAGTGGGAACTTTGGGAGGTGCTTATGTCATGAGAGTGGACCCCTCATGAATAGGATTTGTGACTTATTAAGAAGACTCCAGAGAGGCCCCTGGTCCCTTCTGCCATGTGAGGACACGAGGAGAAGTCTATCACTCAGAAGAGAGCTCTCACCTGACCGTGCCCACACCCTCAAGTCTGACTTCCAACCTCCAGAGCTTGAGGGGTAAGTTTGTCGTCCATAAGCTACTTGGTCTGTGGTACTTGCCACAGCAGGCCAGAAAGACTATGCTGGCATGATGGGACACACATTGGGATGAACGATATTTCTTTCCTTCAGTAATTGGGTCAAAACCTTGACAAGCAGTCCTATGGTTAATATTAGCTACAGGAGACAATCACAGGAAAATGATGGTAAAAGCATAAGAATGCTTAGGATTTGGACACACCGTCCAGTGGTATCGTGAAAAGTGAAAGTGGCAGAGGAAAAGGAAGCCAAGAAGGCACGTCATGAGTATATGAGAGATATTTTAACTAGGGCTTGGAGTAAGGATAAGAGGGTTTGAGTTTGCAGCCCTTTTTGTTTTTTGGTTGAGGTATTGAGACAAAAAAATTTTTTTTTGCTTCTATCATCATCCAAATAATCACACAAATCATAAATGGTGTATGTAGTATGTAGTATGTATAAAATGCTATGCCATCGGCTACCTGTTAAAGTATTTACCTAACATCTGTTTAAGGGTACATGTTCTATTCCTACCTCAAAATTATAATCCTCACAGACAAAACACTTCTAGCTACCAGAAACTCACTTGTCTAATCCATTATATTACAGTTAGGGGTCCTGGAATAAACGGACACTTCTGCCAGAGGTCACAGAAGGAAATCACGGGGTGCTAATATGTCAATATTTCAACAACGAAATTCCATTTAAGCTGCTTTGTAGGATGAGCAGGACTTTTCCTAAGGAAATAATAGGGAAAAAAGGGCATTTACTGTAGAAATCACTCCATGGGCCAATGCAGAGATTTACAGAAAAGCACTGCAGTCACAGGAAGAGATGGCAGCTTGGAAATGGGTTAAATCACGTGGCACGCTGAAGTTCTGTAAGAAATTCACTCAATTAGATGAGAACAGGTTTATTTAATGCTTTAAAAGTGTCTACGATGTTGCAAATATTTCTCTAATGAGTAAATCTTACTTATCAATTATTCTGGAACCATTAGGATGGGTTTAGCATTTCACAAGATGCAGGGAAAACAGGCCAGAATAATTGCCCATGTGCTTCATTGTTTCACCCCAGAGTTATTCCTTTACGCCACGTTAGAGAATGAGTAATAATAAAGAGGTTCACTCCAGGAAGATGTCAGCAAACCACAGTTCAAATGCATGTGACTGACCCTCATGAATGTGGTTGGAAATAATAATGAAATATTGATCCAATCATTCCATCTTCATTTCCTTATTTTCTTCCCTTTCTAGATAAGTGTATTATACATCCCGATCAAAGTACTGAATTATCTATGACATTTTGCAGCATGATTAATAAATAAGAATAATCTCTTGAACTCTCACCACATAAAACAGCACATACTTTGGTGGGGGTCATCCTCTTTAGTATGAATTAGAGCATCTGTGTTTGAACTATGACCTTTGGAAATCTGACACGATGATGTATTCCACCTTGTGGGTAATGTCTAGTTTATTTTGTACCCCTCCTAGAGAACAGTTTGTGTTAATACTAACCATTTAATCTTTCTCTCAGTTTACTCGCCTAAAGAATAATGAACTGCCAGAGGATGGGCTTACTTTGACTAAAATTAACCTGTACATTAAAACGCACAGAAGCTTAAAGTGCATGGTGGTGCAAGCCCAGGCACTTTCCTCACTCGGCTACGCCGATCTGCACTCTGCGCAGTATTTGAGGAGGACGATCTGACGACCTCTGGGATTCTGTGGGTGGCTCCACCTCATATATAAAGGAAATTAACACAGCTCTGTAACCCTGTAATGTATACAGACTAAAAACAGATGTAAGTGTGCAGGCTTTTCCACACCCATCCACGAAATCTTAGAAGTTTATACAGGGAGGTACCTTCAACTGGTTCAGTCACACTCACAGAGAGCCTTAACTGGTGTGGTCACGTACCAGTCCAGTTAGTCTCATCACTACGTCATTATCTCAAGCTGCGTCATTGGGGCAATTCCTGGGAATGGGGAAGGCAAGTGGAGTGCACATCCTAAAGCCAGGGGAAGGGGGGGAAGCCTACAATTACTCATGTCCCATCATGTCAAACCAGCACTCACGTCTTCTGGATGAGCTTCTCCAACATAGTCTACTTACAAACCTGTCTTTATACTTGGGTAATATATGTATCCTGATTTTTTTTCATGAAAATAGAATAACCTTCTCTGTATGTATGGGGTTATAGGTCACTTTGAAAATTTGGGGGCTATGGGTCTAAGTTCTAGATTCTAGTCTCTGTCACCGAGTGGTGAAAAATAGCCTGGGGATATTTTACACACACATGTGTATGTCTCTTACTCTGACTACGTTCATTTTTTTTAACTTCTGCAGGGTACTTGCCACCACATTACGATAGTTATGCTTCTCTTCAATCTTTTGCAAAAAAGTCATATATACACTTGTTTTTATGCTGTTCTCCCAGGATAGGTAGTTGGGTAGAGCAAATATTTTATCTAATATTAGGTGAATGATTCCAAGGAAAACATATTTATTGTCTGTATATATTTCATGGGTGACAAGATCATTCATAATGTCCAGGCTATGTTTTATCCTTGGAAATTACAGAAAGCAGACATAAGATCTATATCTAAATATTCAAAATAATTCCTTTGACATTTTATTTTGCATAGGAAATTTGGGGTATGGGGAGAAATTTAACAGAATGAAACTAAAATAAAGGACTCATAAAGCAATAAATAAGGCTGTTTTAGTGCTGACTCAACTACTAGATTACCTGATCTATTTCTGAACTATTGGAAGTTATTTTGGAAAAAAAGAGTGAGAAGCAGAAAAATGATGAACCACTTTTATTTAAATTATCAGAGCTGTCCTGAAAAATACAAAAGTTATAGCCACTGAACTTCAGTGGAGATTTATTACAAATATTCCTACTTTATGATAGAAAGTCTGAGGCTATAAAAATTACGTATTTATGCTGAACTCATAAAATAAATGAAAGGTAATTAAATCAATATTTTAGAGAAAAATCTTACTTTGTTATTAAAATCTATTAAAATTAAGGTTTTTTTCTTTAAATTTTAGTGGGATATAATGGCTAATAAATTTTATAATAAGAACAAGTTCTCAGTATCATCAAATGATATATGCCATATATAGTCATCTTCTTTTCTTATATGTTTGACCATAAATTGCTAACAACTTCAGCACTTTTAGCAATAAGATACAATGTGACAGAAAAAGAATGAAGTCTTGAAAAGGGTGATCAGATGTCTTTGAAAAACACACTTAGGAGCTTGAGGAAGCTTTAAGTGAATGAAGACTGGAAGAAAACTGTCAGTGACAGAAGGCCGACTATTAGGTAACGAAAGGTTAGGTTGTTCGAGAAAGAGAATTGGTGAGGCTGCCGGTGACATTCGATCCTGAAAGTCAGTGATGTCCTTGAAGACACATTGTGACTATTTCACCGTGAAGATCAGGACTCGTGGCCGAGGCCACTCTGGTAATTCATCATTATTGCAAAGGCACCGACCTCAGGAGAGCATCAGTGTGGGGAATTCAAGCACGGATTCAAAATAGTGGCCTGCTCTAGTGCTGGATATCTGGAAAGTCGCAGGATCTGTTCTCATTTAATAAATGTTAATCGCAATCACTTTGGGGTATATAGTATGTGCAAAGTTTCTGTTTGACACAGGATGATCATATTTCAAAGTGTTTTCCCCCTCCCACAGTTTTTAATTTGACGATGACGCAGGACACACGCAGCTGTGGTTTTGATCTGGCACAGACACAATGGATTATTTGAGTTTTAAACTAAGCTCCAGGATGCAAACGTCTTAATAAGGCAGACAGAAACAGATTGTCTAACCTTCCAAAGCAACCGGGTTTCAAACAGTACTTGCACTTCTTTGTGCTTTATAATAAAATGATTTTGTTGGGGGTATTATATCAAATTCTTCTTTAAACTACTTGTGGTTGTTAAAATATTAGAAAACAAAACTCTCATTTATCAAAGAAAAGACTTAATTAAAAAGGCCCTTAAGATACATGAAAATCTGGATTAAAACAATCAACACTGGGTAAATACCTCATAAGAAACAGCTTTTAGCACCTTTATTCATCACAGTCCTGCTAATATGCAATGTCACCTGAGCACTTCTTTTCGGAAAGATTTCTTAAAACTGTTACCATCCTAAAACCATGAGATGTGTAGTAGTCAGCATATCTTTTGTGGAAGGAGGGAGGAGAAAGAAGACAACAAAATGGCAACATTCAACTTTTGAAAGTAACAGATATGTTTTTTCTCTAGATTGTGGTGGTAACAACGTATGTGTACATATTTCCCAAACTGCCACATGTGTGTGTTAATAATGAGCAGTCTTCTGTGTACCAGTTTTACCCCAGGACAGCTGGGAGGGGAGCACCCTTCCTGGGACGGTAGTACCTATTCAAAAAATACCACATTACTTGTTAAAAACTTAAATAGTCTTTCACATATGCCCCAAACAGAGAGCAAATCACACAATTTGCTTAAAAGTATACATTTAAAAATGGAACTCTTACACTTGCTAATGACTGCACTATTTACGTACGGTCATGATCACAGAATTTGCTTATTGATTAATATAGGGTTGTGAAGGTCTATAAAATTTTTATTTATAAATGCACATTGATCTTAAAGTATGGAAATAAATTATTAAGCTATGCCATAAGATAAAACCATGGACTAAATTGTAGCAAATGCCGCCTTGAAATAAATTATGAAATATTTTATATTGTATCTGACTTTGAACTGTGTGATTTCTCCTGTACATGCATTCTCTTAACTGTCTTATTTTTATTAAAACTATGGTTTGAAGATAATGGTATCATTTAATAAAACATTGTTGCTTGATGTTTTCAATATTTAATTATTTATCGGGACAGTGACCACGAGGTTTCTGGATTAAAGGCAGACCAAATATCTCTTTGCATAAAATCCTGGTGACAGGTCCACATATCCCAGCTTCTCCACAGGAGGACATAGTGAGATTTAGATGTCACCCGTGCCTGCCAAATGTGGGTTTGCCACATAGCAGAGAAACTCTGAAACAACGAACCTCAAAGCTTACATAGAGCAGCTTGCACCACTTCTTGTCCTCTGCCCCTCAGGAAAGAAAGACCTTATCTTACTGAGATAAACAAATCCTTTCTGTGGATAAGAGGTGGAGATCTTTAAATTCATTACCATTTGGAGTGTAAGCTTGTGGCTCCAGGGGAGATGAAATTGTAAACCACTACAGAAAGCTACATAATCTACAACTTCCAAGTTACTTACTCATCACGTGGTTTCCAGTGATTGTTGCTCAGAAAGTCCACACAATTGAAGAAACATAAAATATTTTATATGGCATTGTTTCCTGACACTGCTTTTATACACGAGAGAGAAACATTGTCCTAAGTTACCCACCCAAAATAAACAATTAGGAAAATAGACAAAACATGAAAAAACATCAGTTTTTGATGTTGTACAACAGAACAGGCAGCAGGTAGAGAAATGAAAAAAATTAGGTGAGTACAAGAAACAGAAGGAGGTACACAAAATAGTGAAGCAAAAATACTGAAAAAAAATTCCTAATTTAATGAAAACTCTAAATGCAGAGCCAAGAATCTCAACAAACCTAGAATAAGATAAACATTCAGAATAATACAACAAAGCATACAAAACCAAATTACTGAAAGTCAATAATGAAAATAAATAAAATCTGAAAACAACCAGGGGTAAAAGATACATCGTGCACAGGGAAATAAGTATAAGAAAGAAAACATGCTTCTTGTCTGAAGTGATGTGGGTCAAAGAGAGTGCAATGCTACTTTCAGAATGACAACAGAAAACCACCGTGCACTTAGTTTATATACATACAAAATATCTTTCAAAAATATAAGCAGTAAGTTTTTTTCAATCAGATAAAACTGACGGGAAATATTGCTGGCAGAGCTGCTTTAGCACAAATTATAATTAATCATGAGTGACAGATCTTTTCCCCTTGTGCTCAGGGTGATGACAAGCTATGTACACATGGTTTTTAACTTTGTAGAGGAAATTCACAATGAAGCAATAAAGAGAAGTGAAAGACAAAGAGAATCAAAAGAAAGAAACAGGAGTGTTTTAATTTGTATATAGCATGATTATTTTCATAAAAATTTCAAGAAAGCTACAAAAACACTATTAGGAATAACACGTTTAGTAACTTGCAAATACAAGGTAAATAATCAATATCAATTATATTTCTATATTTAAGTGCATATAATTTAGGATAGTAATTAATAACATGAAATACTTAGAAATAAATCTAAGTAGATATCTCAACTGAAATGTAAATATTTAATACAGCCCTAATGAAATAAATTAAACACAGAATAGAACTATGGTTGTTGACAGGGGTTGGCGGAGGGGAAAATGTGGAGTTGCTGCTCCATAGGTATAGTTTCAGTTATACAAGAAGAACGTCTTAGCTCCGGTTGCCATAACAAAGTACAGTACCACACATCTGGGGGGCTTAAACAACAGAAATGTATTTCTCACAGTTAGGAAGCCTGGAAAGTCAAGGTGTCTGCCCGCTGAGTTAGTGCCTGGTAAGAGCTCTCTTCCTGGCTTGATGAATGCCACTCGCTGTGTCCTCATATGGCAGAGGGAGAGAGCAATCTCTCTTGTCTTTTAATACAAAGACACTAATTCCATACATACAGGCTTCGCCTTCATGACCTAATTACCTCCGAAAAGACCCGCATCCAAATACCATCACATAAGGAACTGGAAGTTCCACTTAGGAATTTTGGATGGAAACATTCACTCTGTAGGAAATAAGTTCTAGAAACATTCACTCTGTAGGAAATAAGTTCTAGATTTCTGCTGTACAACACTGTGCTTAACAATACTGCATTGTGCACTGAAGATTCTGGGAAGGAAAGGGAATGCAGGGGAATAAAATGGAAGGAAAGAAGAGAAGAAACTCTTTGGTCAGTGCATGATTTTAATACTAATTTATAGTGAGTCAATGTTATACATATTTTGAAGAAACAGTTTCACACATTTTTGTTCTTGATCAAATTGGTAGAGTGAATCCTTTCTCAACTGAAAATTTTATGGAATTTAAGCACTAATCTATGATTTTTGATGAAATTTTAACATCCAAATTGAGCTGTGCTGTAAGTATAATTAATATATCCAATTTTTAAAACTTTATAAAAACAAAAATGTAAATTATCAAGAACTTTTTCATCTTAAAATATTGTATTTTGAATATTTTGTTAAATACAGTTTAAATACACACAAATAATGGAGAGATCTGCCATGTTCATGGATTGAAAGATGTCTTAGTATTGATTCTTCTTCAATGTATCTCTTGATTAAGTATATCTCTATATATTTATTTATGTGTGTTTATCTTATGAAATATTACTTGTGTTACTAAGGAACCAATTGTTATGAATATATAATATATTTCCACAAATACAAAGCCAGATTAAATAAATAGTGAACTTCTCTAATGTAAATGCTATTGAAAATCGTTATTTTCTCTATTCCCTTCTGCTGTCATCTCCTCTTGCATCCACAAACTTTCAAAGTATTTTGTGTGCCTTCCCTGACCTATGGCCTTGTTCCCGTGACTTCTAAGGGGACTACAGAAAGCTGTATAATTTAAGAACCTTGTATTACAAATATAATAAATGAATAATAAATTAGAATTTTCCCATGCTTTATGCCAAAAAGGAGCTCAATTAGAACTTCTTAATGATATGATTATAAAGAAGACAAGTGAAACATAATGATGCACATCTCTAAATCACTACTTCTGAATATAATAGTTTTAATGGATTCAGATTAATTGAATGCATTTGAATTTTTGATTTGCTACATATTACATTTCTTAAGTTTCATATTTTTGAATAATTAAAATATAAATACAATGGCATTGATAAAGATCTGAAGAAATGTATCCCTATATTAATTAAATTAATATGTATATACATTTGATTTACTATAGAAGTTTCAGAATTATCATATTTATTCAAATAAAGTTTTTGTTCAGTACTTTGTCATATGAAATAACACAGGGACAACCTCCTTTATGTAATTCATCAGGTAGCCAATTCCTCCTCATGGCCAATGAAGTCCTCATATGCCAAGCAAAGTTTTACAATGATCACATTAAGTCATGCCTCACATTGTTTGTGCGACTAAATTTATGGGGGAAGACTCTGTGAACTTTTGTACAAATAGAATTTCATGAATATTTATTTATAGAGTTAAATTTATTCTATATTAAAGAAATAACATGATACACTTAAAACTTACATTTTCATTCAATTATTCTTTCATAACAATTGATACATATTTGCAGACATGTTCAGCAAAGTACCATTTGAGTATATTATTAATCTCTCATATATAAGTTTATAGGCTTAATGTAAAAAATCAGGAAATATTGACTTATGTTTACTACATAATAAACATGGATCTAGTTCCCATTCCACCTATGAAGAAATATGCATGGTTGGGTTTTGCACAATGTTTTTATTTTTAAGACAAAATATAGCCAAAAAGGGTTATAAAATATATATATAAATGTAAGTATAAAAATCTATATAAAATGACATAAATACACTATATTTTCTTATATAATGAGCTCATAATCTAATAATATTTTGGGTTTTGACTTAAAAACACCATTTTTATTCATGTAAATAAATACTCCATATAATTCCATGAGAGTTAATATGTAAACATGTTTAATGTTTATTTGGTTTTCTATTATATGGCTTATTGTTAAGGATTTAAAAAATTCTACACTATTGGGTCTCCATGCAGTATGAAAGCCTTCACTACGGTGAACAGTATCATGACAAATATCTTTGATGTTAAACTGTTGCTTTCATATTGGCATAAATTTCTAGAAATTTGACTTCATTTGTACTACATGCCATTTTAAAATAGCCCTCCAGAAATGTTATCCCAACTTCAATGCCCAGCAGTATCATTTGAGAAGTTCTAAGAAATTATTTTTTTACAATGCTTCATGATGATTATTTTATTTGATTAATAAATCTAGCAATTGCAAGATGTAATACTTTTAAGCAGATGTATATGTAAAACATATTTCCATAAATATCAAAAACATCACAAACACCATGAAATTAATCTGGCCTTCTTTCATAAGATTATAACAACTTACTTGCAGAGAAGGGTCAAGGAGAAGTAATTACTTAGTGATATCATCTTTGAAACAATTAATTATTTTTACTGACTTTTTTTACTCTTCTTTGAGTACAGAAATATTAAATACTCTTCTTTTTAAGAACAGTATCTATAGTAAAACAATTGTATTTGTAATTTTTGGATGAAGAGATATTTTCCTATAAAACGTAAATATCTAACAGAGATGGGAACAAAGATAATTTAAATATGTGGTGTTAAATGTGCTTACATCGTTCATAGATTAAGAAACACATTATATATCTATATACCTACATATATCTCTGTATATCTATGTGAGCTGAACAACAACATTAGTGTACCATAAATACAATCTTTTATACTCTTCCACAACCCAGAAACATAAAATAGAAAATTTTTTAAATCTTATAGAAAAATGAAAAGTCAAAAATGGAATAACAATACAAACATATAACAGTACTAAATTTGTTTTTAAAATGAAAGTAATTTCATTATTTACAACTAAGAAGTTAAGAGAATACATTGAAATTGAATTTTTTTTAATAAAATAAGAAAGGATATACTACCACCTAGTGGTTGACGGGGTCACTCGGGGTAGCATTTCACCTGCGAGTATTATTAGAAACCAGATCAGTGGAAGCTGATGGCTGAACATCCTACAGTCACACAACTTCAGTAAAATATTGTCAAAAAGTACTTGATTATTAATAGATATTATTGACCATTTTGTACTTTATTGTTCTTACTCTATTAGGTTGAGTCTTTTAGTAAAAAAGAACATGGACATTGAAGAGCATAACATTGTTATAAAAATAATAAACTAATATCTCAATATTTTTCTCTCTTAAGAAGCCAGGGAAGATGAAAACAAATGGAAAATGTAGTGAGAAATGTGATGACTGATGTTAAATGCCATTAACCTTACAAATGCTACCTGTAGATAACTTATACTTTGAGTAAACATAATAAATTAAAAATGATGCATATTATTTGGTATAAGTCAAAAATAACATATTATAATAACAGATAATCAAATCAAACATTGTAGATTTAATTAATCTTTTACTACAAATGTTTTAAAGATAACAGAAAATACTCTGTGAAAAAGAAACAAATAGGAAAATATTTTCAAAGAAACAATTTACATCTTTATTTTGAGTTCTCTGTTAAATTTTTGATCTTTTCCATGTCTTCTCTTTTGCCAAATGTGAGCACGTGTGTGTGTGTGTATGCGTTCATTTTGTTTGTGTTATTTGGCAATAAATATAATTTTGCTCAATTGTTTTACTATAGAATATTTTCAGTTCAAACTTATGAAGCTACATATAGGGTGTGGCACAAATAACGCCCCTGTTATTACAAAATCTTTTATTACAAAATCTAAGCATGTAATTCTGTAACATAACAAAATCACACTCAAGCGCACCACGTGACATGATAGGTGAAATGTTCAAGTTCCTTTCCACTTCGTGTGAGACATTCGTCTACCCTGCCAACCACATTCAAGCTGACATTACTTCTGCCAGACCCTGTATATATGATACTATACTGTATAGAGAGTGATTATTCTTTCTAACTCAAATTATAATCAAATTATCAAATTCAATTATTAATTTAACTAAATCATAGAATTACAGTTTTACTATTTATCCTTAGGTTTCTATTCAAATATCCGAGTGTATTACATTTAAGCCCTATAGTACTGCAAGCAAGAGATGATTGTTTTTTTATATTAAAAAACTGTCATAAAAACTTACCAAAAATCAGTATCGAGTTAAAAAAATTGTGGAAATCAGAAGTCTTTGTTCCTTAGCAAACTATAGTCTTTACTCAGTACCAGGAAATCAGTATAAGAATAAAAGAAGTCAAAAACACGCTCATTCATTTATTCATTAATTCACCAAATACATAAATAATGACTATATTCTGAGGGCCATCCAGTGTGCCAGGAGCTGGTGATATCATGATGAAAAACAGAATTTAACTGGCACATTGTCTGTCTTATGGAATTACTTCTTCTTGAAACCTCTACTCACACTTAAAAAATGTAAGATAAAGATGGAAAGACTTGGAATTGAAAAGAGAGATAATCATGAAATAGCGAGGCAGTGCGGATCCTAGCCACGGAGAACGCAGACAAGTTCAGAGAGAACAGTTCGCCGTGCCCCCCCCCCCCCCCCCCCCCCCCCCCCCGGTGCTGTGAAGAGAGAAGCCCAGCACAGGCGATGAACAAATGCCAAGAGGTGGGACCTTTATGAGAAGAAACATGCAGAGTCCAGACTGCACAAGGCCATACGGGCCTGGTATGAAGTTTCAATTTCATTTGAAGCATTGTCTTTAAAATACCTGCTTTCATAGAGGATGGTAAAATAAATTTTATATAAAAAAGAAATACAGAAATAATGCCCTATCTGGGTGGAAGGAGAGAACACATTTTAGTGAATGCGAGTTAGGGGCCAAGATGTCTCTGTACCTCACGCTAAGGGAAGGGAGAATGGCTGAGAAGAATAACAAGTGATGGCACTTCAGTAGCTGTGCTGGACAAATGAAAGGACCTTTTGTCTGTTACAGTGTCACTTTCAATTTTGTATTTTCATTTTGTATGTAACTTCCCAATGAGAGTTGGGAAGTTACATACAAAATGAAAACATCGTCTGTAATAATTTGAAAGCATGACACTGCAGACTGCCTGTTAGTGTAAATAATGTACAGCTTTACCCCAACAATGGGCAGATCTGACGGTCACCACCCTAATCGAGGGATAAAATTGATCATCATAACAAAGACATAGTCTCACTTAATGTGTCTCCTAATACGACACAAATATAAACACACATCAATTATGTAAGTGGCATTCTTACAACCTACTCTCCACTCAACCCCCAAAATATTTATTCTGCATGTCATTAAGCAGAAAACTCATAATGTACACTGATCCACAATGGAACTGGCCTGGGTGTGTCGAAAGATTTTTGAAAATCATTTTATGGCTAATATATTCCAGCTCTATTTTGCAATATAAAATTTGGAGTGATAAATGCCATATATTTCTACCCAAGAAATCAAGAATCAAATGAAATTTCTTGGAAATCAGATTCCAAATGGGAAAACAAACAAACAAACAAACAAAAAAACCCACTGCCTTTACAAATAGGATCTATACATTTGTAGGTACTAAGAAAACCAGAATTTAAAATGCTAGAATCGAACTCAAATACATTTCTGTGCAGTTAGTAAGAGCAGAGTTGGGTATGTAAGCACAGTCAGTAATGAACACTGCTGTATATAGCACTCAGCAGGGATGGATCTAGTTGCAAGATAAATACCTCTGCTTCCTGGATTCTGGCTAAGCAAGCTCTATGCTGCCTCCCAGAAACTCTCAGTGAGATAAAGGCCCTATTAGCTATAGCAATAAACTGGTCATCAATACCTTCTTTACTGTTTTTTTCTGCCTTTCTCTGTCTTGCTTCTTCATTCTTCTCTCTTTCTCCCAGGTTCTCTCTGGATTCACCTCTCAACTATACATTATGCTTGACTGCTGAACACAATCCAATACAATGCTAAAGCTGAAAACAGAATTAAACGTATAATAAGCCAGGCGATGAGGGACAAATACCATATGATCTCACCTTTAACTGGAACATAATCAACAAAAGAAACAAGCAAACAGAATATAAACAGAGACACTGAAGTTAAGAACTATCTAACCATAGCCAGAGGGGAGTGGGGAGGGGACCATGGGGAGAGGGGTTTTCAGGAGCTACTATAAAGGACACATGGACAAACCTAAGGGGGAGGGTGGAGGCAGGGGAGGGAGGTGGGTTTGGCTGGGGTGGGGAGAAAATGCAGACAACTGTAATTGAACAACAATTTAAAAAAAACTTGTATAATAACTGTCACTATCACATTTACAAGGTAATTCAATTTGGGAAAGAGTTTTTGAGGAGCTTTTTTCAGAAACATTCTGGCCCTACCCAAGTTAATGCTTTAGCTTATGTATCCTTACAAATACACAAGACCATCTATTAGGGCAACAAAATTATGCTCAGGCTCTATAATTTTATAGTTTTCAAAATAAAATCATGATTTTATTCTGAGATATATGAGTACGAGTGTACTTTTTCAATAGACTATTTATCTTTTGAACTATTTTCTGTTTTTAAGATATACATTATTCCTTTGTTATTTAATTATTTGTGATTTTAACTGTGAGGAAGTTTGCACTTTTATCAATGCTGTGCTGCTGCTTATAAGGCACCTCAAGTGATTTCAGAATGAGTTGGAACATCAGCAAAGAATAACACTAGAAATGAGAACATGAACCCTGCTGCATTACAGGACTTTGCTAGCAATCATTCGCTGTCAAGCAGCCAAGACACCATCTAGTCTCTGACTGTCAGTGTGTAAAACATGTTCACTGTTCTGCAACCAATTTCTGCAAATCATATTTATGCCTCTTTGGAGAAAAAAGTGTGCAGAAGTTAGCAATCAGCAACTCAAAGGCACGCAGAGATGGAAACAACACCTCAAATAACTTTTTATATATCAATGGCCTCTACATTATATTGAGTAACTTACAGGTGGTTCACCTCAGTTACCTAATTCAACTACGCTGTTAACTATAGCAAGAGTTCCTAACAATAAGCAATGGCAAGAATAAAAATAGACATATTTTTACTAACTGGAGAAAAAACTTTAAACACACTACCAATCATTTGGTGTGTCCTTCCCCTTCATCTATACTTCCTTTCTACTCATAAACATTCATTTTTCAAAAGCACAGACAAGAAGCATCCAAGACTATTGCTTCACATCTGAACCTATTTTTCTTGGTTTATTTTTTTGTTGGTACTTTTATTAGGATTGTTATTGCTTTTGTTAGTGCTTTGGTCACAAGTTTTGAGTTTTTAAAGTTTTTTATTAAATTTATCAGGCTGACATTGGTTAATAAAATTATATAGGTTTCAAGTGTACAATTCTATGATACATCACCTAGATATTGCATTGTGTGTTTATGGTTCATTTTTATGTCCTAGTTGGAGATATTATTTAGAGTATGTCATTACTATAGACTGAACTACTATATGTGATTTAGGAAGACACATTTCTATATTAGTTGAGGAGAAGTTCCAAAAAAATTAACTTGATTGAAAAATGTGGAACAGCTCCAAAAAGAGTGGACAAAAATTGACCTAAGTAAAATTTCTCCTTTCAGCACAATTCCAGAATCATCCACTTTCACCTATGGCCAGTATGTCACTCGGACCGTCCATGGTCCAGGTTGGTTTTGGTTTACAATTTCATTTCTGGTCAACATAGTAAATCTTGAGAGAATCACTTTTGAACTAAGAGAACTCATCATGGTAGAGAAGGGACACCAGGCATGTAGGACCCATGCTCACAGAACTTTAGTGCATTCTCAGTGTTTGCTGCATCCAAACTACACACAATTCATAAGAGAATGCAGAAGGAGAAGCCTCATTTTGTGACTGGGAGGATTAGATGGCATGGGCCTCCTTAGGATCACTATGAATCCCAAAGTCACCCCAGCCTCAAAGACGGATTGATATTCAGCCTCAGCTAGAGCCCTAAGGCATTAAAAATAACTTGTCTCAAGTGATTGCCTGAGGTTACCTTGGCATTGCTCCAAAACCTCCTATTAGATATTCTCAGCCTCCGTAGAAGACCTAGAAATGCCAGAGAGGCTGAGGTTACCCTAATGAGTCAAAGGAGAAAACGGGCAGAGAAGAACGTGGCAGTGAGCACTGTGCACTCAGGGCCCAGCCCAACACACACATCTCAGATGAACTGCTTCATGGTGACCCACACTTTGCTGTTCTACAGATCTGCTCAGCACGACATGGATGTAGTGAAAATAGTAGTCTCTCATATTCAGAAAGTTGCAGTCTTTGTGGACTAAGATATGGCGCAACTCTAGAGACTTGCCATATACCCAAGACAGTATGTTTTTCTTCCTGTCATACGAAAGCAAACTTTTGACATTCTCATTTATCAGAACAAGAAAAAAGAGGCATCCAAAATCAATTGCTAAATATCTGATACCATGGCCAGCAAATTGAATTGATACCATTAACAAAATACACCTGAAAGAAAACTACAATCAGATCCCAGAGGTACCACCATCCTTGCATCTTTCTAATCTTTGATAATGATACTGACACTACCAGCAGCAACACACACACTCACCTGATATCCCACATGTGAAAGAGTCGTGTGTTTTCCTGTCAGTATCCTTGAAATCAGATTTTGGTGAATATCATCACAAGCAGTATGGTTTGGAAAAGATACAATTCAAAGAGAAAACATAAACCCTCCCTGGATTCCATAGGGATAAGGGTATTCTAGTATGGTAAATCTAACTGGAAGTATATAACAACCTAAACCTGGATTGGCATAATTTTATTAACATACTTAATAGTATGGCAAGCTAATAAGCCATAATCTGCAAATGGCATTCTTTGGTCTTCCCAAAGTTATCATAATCATCATATGTGGCTCTTTTGAAAAAAATTCATATATCTTAATTTTACCATAAAAATGCTAAATCAGAATAGTGAAACCTGTTAATGAACACACACACACAAACACACACACTAAGGTTACAAAGATATTCCTGTTTCCAAAAATCAATGAAATTTCCTGGCCATTACTAAATTAACTTTTTAGCACTATTTGATACATTAATGTAGAGCAATTAATACCATACAATTTCTAATTCACTAACTCCTAACATCTAAACCCCAATCTTTTAGTTATATCTCCAAATATCCATGTAATATGGCTATTTCTATAATCAATCTACCATCTTTCTAATCTAAATCGAAATCACCTCTTTGTTCCAAATTCATATTCTTATTTTGCTTTTGTGAGATGCACAGGTATATTCAGCATCTTCCATGAATAATCCTCCTATGAACTACAATTTCCTCTGAATAACCTGCAAACTCTTAGAATAACTAGACTTGTACCTCCAGCTTTGCTCCCGTCATTCAGGCTCACTATTCACCTTCTCTGTCTTGCGCACTCATCGTGTATACCGGGCTTCTCTCATCCAGCACTACAGACATGCAGTTCCATCTGCCTGGACCACTTGTCTCCTGCTTTCCACCCATCACATTAATTTAAACTACTTTCCACTTGAGATCCTGTAAAATACATGTGAAGAGACTTTGTTGTCATACCAATAACACTTGAAATAACATATTCAGTGCCATAGCTCAATGAGAGATGAGAGTTTGCTTGCTCACCGGCACCTGGATAATTAGCTGCACAAAAGAGGTGCCAATATGTTTGTGTTGAACGGGATGCCTTTGTCCGCAATATCTTATTCAGATTATGTTTCTTTACTTATTAAAGCTCTGAAGTTAAATTTATTACAACTATATGAAGATTTAAGAATTTTAAGAACTAAATGTAATGTTTTTGTTATGAGTTAATGTAAAAAATTTCTTTCTCACTCTTCATTTACTATGTTTCAAAAATGTTGATGCATTGCCTATACGCAGATTTGATAAATAAGGTGGAGCAAATAATTATTTAAATGACAGATATAATCACAATTTCAGGCAGTTTATAGCTATTTGGATACACATATTTCACAGGTACAACTGTGAACTATTAAATTTCTTTAATAAATATTCAGAAAACCATCCTTATGAACAAAAATAAAATTAATAATAAGACTAACACCATAAGCCTGAGTTTCACTTGTTGTCCTTCAACAGGATTGTGAGTTTCAGACATAAAAGACACTCTGATGTACAAACTGAGATTACATCATCAGAACAAATCACCATAGAATTTCCTACATCAAGAAACTGTTTACTATATTTTTAAGTCACTCTGTACGGCACAATATCACGAAGATAAGTGTTGGTTGTCATCAAAGTCCCAGTGAGTACCACTTTTTCTTCAGTTTAATAAAACACATCAGAAAGTAATTAAGAATAACATTATTTGGAAAATTTTTGAATGTTCTGTTTTATTAATAAGCTTCACATAAATTGCATTACTCTACTTGTCATTAGAAATAAATTACTTGCTATAGTCTTATAAGTGTTGGTGACAAAATAGTGGGCTGACAAACTTTTGTTTCTTAGCCATATTGCCCTAGACTAATTGATAATTAAAGGGATATATCATGCATAAACATTCCATTCCCTGATCATTTTCCAACAAAACAATTTTTTTCAGAGGGAAATTTGGTGTAAGAACATGTAGCCAATGATACTAATCTCTACATAATGGAATATAATGCTTAAGCCAAATTTGATGGGCAATTGGCTACAAAAAAAAAAATGAAAGGAAGCAGAGATCAGAGAAGTACATTCATGTTGTAGTTAAACTTAAGAAACAGTAAGTCTTGATAAAGTTAAGTCCATGAAACTTACCTTGTTAGGTCCTGCATCAGATGAGGATTTAATACATTCATTAGTGTAAAAGATTGAGTTTCTTCCGTCTTAAATAGCCAATCTGATATTTTTTGATATATGCCCAGACCTGAGAAACAAAATTCAACAACAAAAATTATTAATAGAAGAAAGACACTGCACTCCATCTTGATGATATATATATATCTTTATATATATATATCTTTGTGGAATAGTTATCATGTACATCAGAACAAACTAACTGTCACAAGTATTATGTAAAACTGCAATTATAGAGTGTACAACGGAATGGTGCCTGGAAATTTGACAAAACAATTGCCATCTTTTAACATTTAATGTGAGTTAATGATATTGACGTTCATTTTCCTTCACGCCGGAGTGGGATTGCAGTTCCGGAGCTTTATCGAAAGCACTTAATGGGTTAGTTGCAATGATTGCACCTTTCTTTAGAAGAAAGGGTCTAGGCTCCTCCAAATTCTTCTTCTCAGATGTCTATAGAAATGAAGACACAGGGTGTCTGAGGAATAGCCCAGTGACACTTCCAATTAATCCCAGCCACCTGTCCCTACTCCACATGCAGACATTATGACAGATTTTAAAAATACAGAAAGACAGCAAACAAGGGTTCTAATCAGGGGGCATATGAACTTCATGGCTTTTTTTACTGAATTTCCAGTATTTCTGTCATTTCCTCACACACATATTTTTTTCCTATTAAAGTAAAAGAAAATGAAGCGTGTGCCATTTCTCCTAGGTTTTCTGCTTTAGGCCTAGGTTCATTTTGATCCTTGGTATGGAGTATATGCTAATTTTCACTGCTGATACAAAATTTTACCTGTATTTTTCACAAATGATAATAAAATCTTATTAAAGTGAATAAATACTTTAAAATAAACTGCAATTTTATCATAAACTTTCTATAAAAACTAATCGTTTATTACCACCCTCGTGGCGAGTCGGTTGACATCAGGGAGCGATGCCTATGCAATGATATTCTAAATAATTATTCTAGGGGATAATAAGTATGTTAGAATTGGGTTTATGTGATATAATGTTTATGTTTACTAAACTGTTCATATGGTACAACATCATTTTTCTTGGAACCACTACTTTATAGTCACTTTGTGTATACTATAGAATACTATTTTCCTAATCACAGATCAAAGACTATTACCACTCTTTTCAGTTACTGAAGATTTTCAAAGTTTGCTTTGTTTTTACTGCAATACTTAACCTTTAAGTAAAAATATCATTACATTTTCTTCAAAATACCATGATCTTTTAATGAGTTCTGAACAACATAAGCAAAAACTCTTGTTTGGAAAAATTTAGGTGAATAATTATAACCTTATTAAAATGCAAAGTCTTTAGACATTCTCGTAATCATCCACCTGCTAATTTTCTAGTTGTTTAAGTAAGTGCAATGTCTTCCATTATCCTGGAGTTGGAGAGCAATACTCTTTTCAATCTATGTAAAATATACAACACTAAGACAGCTTGCATCTGTGCCACTTCATGGTCAGGAAAATAATTGCCTGGCCATTTTCTCTTAAGATTCTTCTATATAAAGTATATAGATTTATGGTTATTCAATCTAAAGGACTCTTGGGTATAAAGGTTTTTGACTTACTGCCTTCTGAAAATGCTCAGGTTCCTATCTGTAAATGGTAAAATCTAGTTATATAGATCATTAATTTGTCTACGCTTGAGAGGTAGCAATACCAGGAAGCCTAAATCATCTCACTGAGTCCTTGATCCTGCATACAATCTTCACTAACAGTATTTTCTGTGATGTATTTTCAATTTTGCTATGGCAGCCTACTTGACTATGTTCACCAAATAAAGAATGCACTTCTGTTGGAACACACTCCTAACGTAATACTCCAGCTCTGTGTTAAAACAAACATCCGTCAATGACACAACAGCGTAGCACGTTGCCATAACCGTTTGTAGCCGAACATCTTTGACACCAGCATGACCACACAGAACATTTGCCCTCCTTCTGCATTCCGGAAAATGAGTCTTATACACTTGCCCATTACTTTCTCTATCTTATTTTATTTTATATTTTATTTTACTTAATTTTATTTTATTTTATTTTTTGCACCATAATCAGATACAAATAAGTCTAGAGAAGGGGTACTCTTTTTCCTCTAAAATAGTGCTAACAACACAAACTTCTGGAAACCAAACCCTTCTCTCTGAATTGTGTCATTTTATCAAATTAGGGGTCTTCTAAATTCTGAACATGATTGTTTAGAGAAAACAATTTTTTATGTATTTGTTTTGGTTATTCATTGATTGCTTCCCCAATGATTCCTGAATAAGCCACAGAAGTTCTTATATGCCAAACAACAAACTACAAAGCTCTCTAAAAAAACCTTGATTACTATGGAAACATAAGGCATTTCATTAATGTGCAATATCACATGCCAAAATAACATCAAATTAAATTTTTTTCTGGATATACTTTGTTATTTTATCCTTGATACAAGATGCATTAACTTTATTTTTATCTGTTACATTTTATTACATAATGTAGTTTAATGTAAATCATGTTTGATCAATTTTACTCCTTTACACTGACTATTTTATTTCAATTGTGCATTATATTTCATGTGCTCTGCTACTACTCTGTCATAATATTGTGGAAAACAACTAAATTGTTATCAAATATTTATTAAATTGAAAGTGTTGGAAAAGCAGAAATGCATATTTGCCCTAAAGTAACACTCAAATCAGGGACTAACGAAAAAATACAACCAATTTTAGTGGATGACAGAACATTAACTTTGAACTTAATTTTCTAATCTACAATTTAAAAAATATCCCCTTAATGTCTTGCGAGTACAAAGGTCATGTTTGTCAAAGAGCATCTACATCTACAGTATGATGACATGTGCTTCATTTTCATCACAGGAATTGACTTGACAAGCTGCCAGGGATTTGGATGGGAATGAGCAGGCAATTTCAGATTAATGCAATCACTCAACAATTCACATAACATTTCAGACCTTTCCTTCCCAGAATATTAAGTTAGGCAATATGACGGAGTTATTGAATGTGTTCAATATGAAGTAAATTTTTCAGATGATATAATTATGTAGCTTGAGAAGAATTTGAAGTGAGATTAGTCACTTTGTTGTTACTTCAAAGGTACTTGTATGAGAAAGCAATACATTGAAAACCAAGGTAGAGAACCCACTAACTGTATTACCTTAAAATTATCCAATGTCATTTACAGTTTCAATCAAATTCCTGGACAATAATACACGAAAACACAGGCTTGGTTATCAAATATTGTATCCTTGAACTGCAGGGAAACATCTGAAAGCCCAGTAAGTTTTTAATTCTCAAATCCTCTTTAGATAAGATTTTATATTTATGCATATAGTCTTCGAAAATCACCATAGGAGAGCAAATCCTCTTTTGTTCAGTATGTATAAACAAAGTATCACTTTTGTTTTTGTTTTCTTAAATCATAATTTGTCATTGGTCCATAAAGCAGTTAATTCTTTCATAGGTATGACTAAATTGCTATTCCTCTGAAAGTAAGTTAGTCTTGCTTGAGAAATAATATTGGAAATGTTAAAATATATGTATGCCAGAAGCTGATAGTATCTGAAATTTAATATTGTTTTATAACTGAGATTTTTCTAATAAATCATCATTATAGTATTTGCAAGTTCATAGACTGACAAATATATTAAATATTAAATAACCTCTCATTCTGAGAGAGTAAATTGATATAAGAATAAAATTCACATATTAATGCATTCATTATTCCCACAAGTATTACCACATACATTGTTCCAGACACTGCGGATTTGGATTTGAACAGGTGTGGTTGCTGTTATTCTGCAGCTATTGTGCATCCAACCTATGGCTGCCGATCAACCTGGGTAAATAAATTCTTTCTCATTGTTGCCCATGTAGAGACCATGCTTCTTCAAAACTACTAAATGGTATACGACTGAAACAAGGTAAACCACTGACTTTGCGGTGACTTTTTACATTTTTATTTACTTTTCCATTGTGGTGTACATTCAATATTATTTTGTATGAATTTCAGGTGTACAGCATAGCAGATAGACAACCACACGCCTCACAAATTGTTCTTATATTTCAAGTTTTTCAACTGGCACTGTGCGTGATGTTTCCTTATTATCGACGATATTGCATACGTTGTACTTCGTATTCCTGTGACTAGTTTGTGAACATCAATTTGTAGGTCTTCGATGCTACCAACTGAGCTACTCAAGGGTGCATCCGGTTTGTAGTTCTTAATCTCCTCACCTTTATCACCCAGACTTTCAAATGCCTGCTCCTCTGGCAACCTTCAATCCAATCTCTGTATTTACGAGTTTGTTTCTATTTCTGTTCACTTATTTTTCTCTATAGAGTCTACGTATAAGTGAAATCGTATGGTATTTGCCTTTCTTTGACTTATTTCACTTAGTTTATAATCTCTAAATCCAACCATGCTGTTACAAATCGTAAGTGTTCATTCTTTTCTATGGATATATATAGATATCCATAGATATATGTGGGTATATATACCCATAGAAAATGTATATATAGTTTGTTTGTTTTTTATGAAGACTGCCCCTATTGGGATAACAGTCAATGACTAGGTCATGGACATTCTCACATGGGATTGGAGCTATAGACACTGTGGTTGGCTGTGATAAAGGTAATTTGTTTCTCAAGACCCACAAAACGGAGGCCACTATCACAAATCTAAACTTAACTCAGCCTGCACCTGTTAACGAATCCTAACTTACACCAATCACAATCCTCCAACTCAGCGTTAGCTAGCTCACCTTACCCTAGAAATAGTTCCTGCTAGTCCCATAGGGAAATCTCCAACCTCCTAGCCAACCATGCTGTGTCTCTGACTTGTCTCCTAATGCTCTATAAAACTGGTTCGTGTCCAAAATCCCTTGGGGGAAATGTGCTCCACTGCTTGTGAGGCCCTGTACTTCCCCAACCCATGATTGCTTTCCCATGAATAAAGGATATCAAACTTGTTCCTAAATTGCATTATTTTTGTCATCTGACAGCTAGTAGATAGAATAGAAATGGTTAACCACAGAACCAGTTCAAATTGGCCCTATTCTATTGTTAACACGACCCAGAACCTAAGTTTAAACCTCAAATACACCACTTATTACAACACTCATGAACACCATTCATGAGATACACTTGTGAATCCTTAACCACTCTCCACCATGGGACAAAAGTCCCAAACATGAACAGAATCTGAACACCAGGACCCTTTCAGAAACAAGGGTCCCCTGTCCAGGAAGATTCAGTGCCAAACCCCTTAAAATCCCACCCCAAACCTTAGATCCAGGAGATAGATTTGGGCTCTGCCTCTCGGCTCCTTGCTGGCCAAACTCGCAAATAGACAGTGGTTCTTTTCTCACAAGAAAGTTGACTTATGAACATTATATTTATACTTATAAATATAAGTACAGACCCTCTTTCTACTTTAGGGTGTAGATTTGGAACACTTAATTTAGATTCACTTTACATTAAATTAGTCATCCCTCCTATATTACAAACTGTACACTATTAAAATATTCCATTCACTATTAAAAAACTAGAACATTTCCAAATACATAAGCACTTGATAAATAAATATTTGATAAGCATGTCATTTTCTAGTTACAGTTTTTAGCACATGTAATTACATCTTCTTATTAGATAAATGTTGATTGCAATCGAAAGCTGAAAAATTTCCTGTGTTTTACAAAATTCATGGCATTTCAAGCTACATTATAATTTGCCTGAATGCTTTTATTACATTTTGTCCTGTCTAGTTCTTGTGCCCTTATCAAAGGAACAATAGAAACAATATTGTTTATAAGAAATAATACTTTCATATATGAAGAGATTTATACTGTTTATGTCAATGAGTATGACGTTTAAACGTTCATTATGATCAAAATTTAAAAATCCTTTAAAATTATTTACTAGTCAGTTAAGTGAGTAGAAACAAAATACAAAAGGAAAAATCAGTAATGCCTTTTATAGAGGCAATAAACATTTATAAAATACAATAGAGAAAATTACACTCACTGTAAAAACTGAGAAAGTTCAGAAATCCAGAATCAGTGATAAAAACTATATGATTCATATTGAAAGGAACATCAGTAATTAAAAGAAAATGAATATAGGTAATATGTTTAGAAAAGCAAATATCTGTTATATTTCTACAACATTCCTGGAAACATATCTTGCCAGTGGTGCTTACAAGGGCAATGCTTGTGCCCATCCAGACATACAGCTTGACCAACAGGGGCTCAACTCTTGAATTAATCAACTCAAAGTAATTAGCATACACAGAAAGCAGGAACATGTTTAATTTTTTTTAATTTTTTTGTGGAGGGGCTAGAATATTTTATTATTTATTTATTTAATCTTTATTGCATTTTGTTCCATTATCATTTAGTCCCCTTATACTCCCCTCGGCCCAGCAATCACCACACTGTTGTCTGTGCCCATGAGTCCTTTTTCCTTTTTGCTTAATTCCCGTACTCCCTAATCCCTCTCACTAGTTGTCATCCTGCTCTCTGTCTATGAGTCTGTCCCCATTTTCTTTGTGAGTTCAGTTTTGTTCATTAGATTCCACATTTTTTAAAGAATTACTAATTTTGCCAAAATTGGGCACATTGATAAACATTTTGGGAAGCAGTATGTTGACAAGATTCCATGTTTCTATCAAATTCTTCAACACAATTATACCATGGATGTGACTCAGTCACTGGGGCAATTTGACTATAACCAGTTTATCGCAGAGTATGTGATCATAGAGGAAAAAGTTGGAAAATGGTTAGTCCAAGATGTTGTATTACATAGTCAATAAAATTAAGTCCATGCATATATTTTAACATCATGGATAATTGCTAATATTACACTATTACGTAATACGCCACCAGAAACAATTTTACCTGAGGTTCCTTTTTAGAGATGTTTTGGGAGTTGGAATTGATCTTCCCGTCACACCAGGATGTTTTCCTTGAGAATTTTCACAAGGGATACCAGTCAATAAATAATGAATAGTTAATGAATAATGAATAGGTCTAATATGAAAGAGCAGTTGCCCAACTCTAACTCATAAATTCAGATCTCTGTATCATTCACCACTCACAACAGGTACTGCTTGGACTCCCAGCAACTGGCCATTACCGAGTCACAAGCAGAGAGAGTGGAAGACGAAGGGCTTAGAAAGCATATTTATTTTCTGTGTGGAAATAATGTGTAAAGTATCCACTGTGTCTCAACATGCACTATGGCCAGTAGCAAATGTTTATTGTGGCTTATTTTGTCACTTTCATTGGCCTCAATAAGAAAATGTAGCCAATGGACATCCGAGTTTCACCACCCTCTCCATCTGTTAAATTACTTCCCTTCAGGTGGAAGGACGAAAAGTTGAAGGAAAGGCTCAACATTCTCTAGCAAGCACTTCCCCCATAGAGTAGAAGTTCTGGCAAGTAGTTCCCCTGTTACGCAATGGAGAAATATGGTCAAGTTTTCAGTCATGTTTTTCCTGAATTATAGTTCATTTTTAAAACATTGAAAAATAGAATCATGTATAGACAGATCACAAATAACCTCTCATTGAGCAGGCTTTAAAATAGTGAGTGGTTATGAACTACTTCTTTATCCTGTACTATATTTCTCAAATTTTATCCACTGAGCATGTATTGCATTTGAAATTTAGGGAAAAAAAGATGAGGGAAAGCTAATTTCTTGGTCAATAAACGTATTAATACCATAGGCCGGGCAGCTTTTCTTTCAACTGTTCTGTGATTGCCAGTTATTTGAATTCTCCAAACAATTACCTTAAAATCACTTTTAAAGATACGGATTTTGAGAAATAAAAAAATATTATTATTTATTGTGCATATAAATAAATGCATATAAAATGGACATATAACTCATTGATGATAGTTTTTTTATTTGCATTTATCTCTATCATCAAAAATCTGCAATTGATATATACATACACAGATCTTTAACTCCAACATATTTATATATTTTTATATGATAAGGAAACTGAGAAAGTAAAAGTTGAGTATTTTTCTCATGCTTTCTCTCTTTTTTAAATTTTTATTGTCATTCAATTACAGTTGTCTGCTCATGCTTTCTCTTAAAGAGGCTTGTGACAAAATTCTTTTTTATTTTTGCCTCATTTGTGTTTGTGTGTGAGTGTGTGCATGTGAGCACACACAGGCTTTAATCCATTTTATTATTTTAGATTAAAACAATTTGAAAGTTACATTTTGAATTTCTTTATATGAATTTTGGTAGAATAACAAACTCAAGGAGTAATCGGTAGAAAAGTTTTTGATTGAGGATTTTTAAATGATGTTTGGAAAATAAACAAGAATCATGCAGTCAAGGTAATTCCCACCAAGGGAATAGTTTGAGTGGGAAAGAGAGATTCCCAAGGGCAAATTTTATGACATCAAGGAAAATCTCCAGTTGGGAATTTAAGAAGAAAATTAGGCTTAATTAAATTATGTATAGGTTATGCAAAGACAGTAATTTTCTTGCTGATTACCATTGCAGTTTGGAATTGTAGCAACCTATCTTTCTACCACAGTTGAAGATGAATAGGAAGTATGTTTTAATCATTTCCACATTTGAAAGGCCTTATTTTCCCACCATGCTGGCAGCTCTACCTTCATGGGTAATGCCTCTCCCTGTCCAGATGTGCAATATGAAGTCACATGCATTTCATTGATCAACACAGAGTAATTGGCATGCCAGTTGTCTTTCCTTTTTCCTGGCTCTCAGCTGTGTTATTCACTAGTTTTCTGCTCATTATTTTTGGTGTTTCATATTAATGCCAGAAACTGGTCATTTTTTTCTTTAGTAACTAAGATAATGATATGTAAAAGCTAAAATAGACAACAAATATGAAAATAATTCCAATCCACAAATAACACTCATTTTGTCTTATACTAACAAGTGTTAGACATTTAACAGGACTATTTAACAATCCATTTTTAGCCCTGGCTGGTGTGGCTCAGTGGTTGAGTGCTGGCCTGCAAATCAAAGTGTCGCTGGTTCAATTCCCAGGCTAGGGCACATGTCCGGATTGTGGGCCATGTCCCCAGTAGGGGGCACACAAGAGGTAACCACATTGATGTTTCCCTCCCTCTCTTCCTCCCTTCCCCTCTCTAAAAAAGTAAATAAAATCTTTAAAAAATCAATTTTCAAGATTTAAACCTTGTCAATACCCATTGTCCAGTAAGTGCTGTTAAAAGTGCATTTAACCATACATAGGAGAAACCTTATGCAAATGTGCTCAATCAGGTTCTGTGCTCCATTTCCTCGGAGTACAATGATGCTAGAGAAGTATATCTGGAATTTGTCTACAGATCCTTCTATCCCAGGCTTTTCTTTTTGTAAATACCAATCACTTAGGGAAGATTATGATGTTGAGGGGGAGAGTGGGAATACAAATGGCCAAGTGGGAAGGTGAGGTTGCCATTTCCTAGGAAGCATGGATCCAAGCCAGCCCCATGACAGCACCCAGAGAGGTGGCAAGTCTGAGGCTGCGTGGCAGTTCTCTGGCCTCAGACTTTGGACTGAGACACTGGTTACGGTGCTGAAAGAATTTTGTCCACTGGGTCATGTGACTCACTGGGGCAAGTAATAAGCTCTAAATGGAGAGGTTCAATGAATGGAACTTGAAAGTATATTTCATCTGATTTAAAGAAAAAAGTGACATTTCCTATCACATGATTCATATCCGGCAAATTCTCATTTGCTAAAAAAATAATTGTAATGCATTCACCATCCTAAGTTCACACATTTAACTTACAGAATGGTCTTCTTAGACTCTAGTGAAAGTGTATATATATGCAAATATAAAAACTATTTAAATGATTAATATTTAAAAATATGTATACGATGAAATTAATGATTAGACATTACTAAACTAATACTTTAAGAACCTAAAAGTTATAAATTCCTAACTTATGTTCATTTTTTAAAAGATATTTATGTTCATTTTAGGTAGGGAGAAAAGAGAATTTGGTGACAAATGTGATTGATTTTAATTTTAGTTTTTAATTTGTTTAAATGAAATTTAAAAGAAATGTTAAATGACAAAATTTTTATTAATAATTATCTCCCCTCAGTTAAGTTTTTCTTCTCCTACCTGAGAGTCAAGAACTTTAGGTGGAGTTTTTGTTGACCATTCCAATGACCACATTTCTGCAAAACACAACAATTAATGAAGCTCCTAATAGAACAAATATCTTATTATCTGAAATAAGGCATAATAGTGTATTTTAAAAGAAGGAAAGAATGCTACTAAATACACACAAAATGATGCATATATATGTGTGCATGCATGTGTATATACAAATGCTGTATTTAAGTGTTATTATGTACATGTAACATGCACTAATTTATTTAGCCTTGAGATAAACTTACACTGTAAATGCTCTTATCAATATTCTTGTATATAAACTTGTCCAGGGTCACAGGTTAGTAGGTTCTGGAAGAGATTACAACCTACAAACTTTGGTTCAAGACCACCTGCTATTTACTAAGTTCTGCTTATTCCAAACAACAAAAATCTCCCAAAATTTATCAACTGCTTTATTTTTTTCCTTGACTCTTAATTAAATTGTTTGAGAAATAGTGATCATAAGCTATTGTGATGCTTATATTCTTTAAGCTGAATGGCTTTGAAAAAATAGAAGTGAATGACATGGGAATTTTAAAGATACTGAGACTTTGTGAAGACAGAGAAAATTCGGAAAACAAAATATCCCTCCTCCACCACTTCGTATATTTGGGGAAGTTTTCTAGTAGCACATTACTTTCTGGACTTTTGCTAAAATCACTTTTTCTAAGTATGTTAAAGTTCTACAGTACCTTTATGTCTATAATGCATAAAATAGAGTTTTGTAATACTTATTTATACTCTTTAATTTTACCAGCGATAAAACTGTACACTATCTTAACATGGATCACTATTCACATAGAGAAAACAAATTTACTCAAAAATTTCTGCTGGTAACATTTTTGAGGCCATATTTCATACTTGCATGTATAACTAATGTTTCATCATTGAAGTTAGACTATGCTACTTCACTTTGAAATATGAAATTCACTTAAAAATAAATAATACAGATAAAGAAGTATAATATTGAAGTGGCATTATCAGTAGGTTTTTATCCAAAAGATATAAATCACATTTCACCTAAATGTATTTAACATTCCAATGCTCCCATTATGTTTGAATAATGGAGCAAAATCACATATATCTCTGATTTATTTCTCTTTTGGAAGGTGACAAACTTGAAAGATTACTCTTGTGCATCATCCATACAATTATATGCAAATATATAATTTAATCTTATAGGATATGCTGTCAGCTGAATCAAAATAGTTCAATAGAAAACATCATTGAGGATGCTACACAGCAGAGGTGGGATGAGTGAGCCATTTCATTCTTTATTAATCCATCATGCTTATGAATTTAAACATTATTAACTTTGCCTTTCACATGCATTTACCAAACTGTTACATTTTATCATAAGACTATCAAGTTAAGGAAGACTAAACAATCTCATATTAATAATATTTTAAAAACCTCCTCGATATACCTAGTTTACTTTTTCTAATCCATGACTGTGCAAACTAGAGTGGTGAAAATCTAGACAATTCAAGCTAAACTACCTCTGTTTGAAACATACAAATAAAGTCTAACAAAGACTATTAGTCTCAATTATGTTAATTTTTTTCAATTTCTATATATTTCCTTGTTAATAAAAATTTTAATGGATATAGACATATATTTTAAAATACGTGGTAAGTTAGAAGGTGCTAAGTTTAGTTGCAATAAGAGGCAATTATTGCATAGGCATGTAGAAGAGTATTTGCAATTTAAAATACAATCATAAGTGAACACTATCTGAGAAGCTGATTCTTGTTCAAAGATTGGAAGTGAATGAAGGAGTGAGCCACATGGTCACTTAGGAGAAGAGAAGCCCTGGCCTAGAGGGGGAAGATACACAGAGCCTGGGATGGAAGCTGCTCCAAGTTTTGCGGAGAGAGCTTCCAGAAAGAAGCAAGGAGGAGAGGACTAAGATATGTGATTAGAATGGCAGTATGGGTCTAAATAGCACGGGCGCTGTTGGCCTTTCAAAGACCTAAACAATGATTAAGACAATGAAGAATTTTCAACACAACCAAACTTATGTATTAACAGGTTCACACTGGATGCTGATTTGGGCACAGGATATGGAAGAACAAGAGTAGAAAAAAAGCAGACCAGCTTCGAGGCTGTTGCAACGAATAGTTCAGGAAGGGAGGTATAGGGATGTCAACCACCACCATGCTGCTACTTTGTTTTTAGTCTTCATCTTACTTTACTCTTTAACATAATTGATGACTCACTGCTCCATAGATTTTTTTTTAAATTATAGTGCATAGCTTCTATGCCACCACATTTACCTGGTTTCTTTCCTAAAAGTCTAGGCTAGTGGTTCTCACCTGGGGGCTGCCCAGCTCAGGACATTGGCAATATCTAGAGAATCCTTTGGTTGTTACACCTGGGAAAGAAATGTGTTACTGGTAATTACTAGATAAAGGCTAGTGATGCTGTTAAACATCCTATAATGCACAGGGCCATGCCCCACAACACTGAGTTTCTTGCCTGAACTGTTAGTAGTGCTGATATTGAGAAACCTTGGTCTGCCTCCTTTGACTCCTCTTCACTTCCTGGACATCCAACTGTTGCCATGTCCCTGGGCTCAGTCATTAAACTCCTTCTCTTTCCATATCCACCCATTTCCCAGGATATCTCATTCAATCCCATAGGTTTAAATATATTAAACATAATCTATAAGCAGAAGACCCCAATCCTTGACTTCTAATTTGAACAATGTTTCATGTACTCAACTGCCTATTCAACCTATCTGATACACGGATGGTTTTCAGTCCTGGGAAATGAACATCACAAATTGAACTCCTAATTTTTCTTTTATTTCCAAAAGCCTTTTCCATATTCTCCCCTATCTTCATACATAAAAATTGCATGTTACTTACATGTTTAAAGTTACTTAAACCTAAATTACAGGTGTCACCATTCTTTTCCTTGCTACCTGCATTAAGTCTTTTAGTAAATCCACCTATCCTACTTTCAAAATATACCAACAATTTAATCACTTCTCACCAGGGCTACTATTCTTATGCCTGTTTGGTCCTGATCATTTTGTACTTGTAATATTGAACTAATTTCCTCACTAATTCCCTCAATATTTACTCCTATACCTAATGGTTAATTACTTATTTACACAGCCATAAAAGGAATAATTTGAAAGTATATGTTAGAGATTTCCAAAATACTTCAATGGCTTCCCTTCCTACTAGCAATAACAGGCACTTTTTAAAAAGTGGCATTGGTTCTTCTTGCAAGTCAGTTTGGTTCCAAGGCCTGAGATACAGCATCTAGGATTTACCAGCCATGATAACAACCCTCAATATTCTCCAACAGCTAAGGAGATGCTGATTAAACAGTGTGAGGAGAATATTTTTTTAAGTGTGCAAATCTGTAGATCCATAAGGTCTTGTAAAAATAAAAGAAAAAAGAGAGATAGGCAAGGATTTTACCACACTCTGCCATGGCTCTCTCCTCTGCATTCAAGGCAGAAAATATAACTGAATAGACTCAATGTGTCTAAGGTGTCTAATGGAATCTCCCTTTAAAGTTTTCTCCATAGCTCTCTGGCTCTCAAGAAGCATCCTCTAGTGCTCTGCATTCTCACTTGTTAGTATAAATTCATTTTTATTTAGAGCACAGTTACATTCTCTCGAATTACAAAAGCAATGGTTAAACTATCATGTTAATAAACTTTTGATAACTTATGGAAAGAGAAAGTATGCTTTCACCCTGTTACAAAAAGATGATTTTCTTCATACATGTTGGGTTGAAAATTTTCAGATGTGCTGATGAACTGAAATGGGAAATACTTTTTTGAAATATTTGGAGAAGTTCAGCAAAAAATTAAATGTTAAGAGATGATATTTTATATGAGGTAAAAGTTCTAATGTGCAACTAGTTAAAGACAAAGGACACCTGCTTATTTTGTTACCAAATATATTATTTGAAAAAATCTGATTTACTTCACATTATGAATTATACTGCAAATAAGTATTTTATGAAGTAGTCAGTTTAGATGAAATACATTTCTGATGATCAACTGTGATTACATTATATGTGTGAGTGGTCTTAAGTTACAATGCAAATGTAGCCTAAATAAGCTCATCTAACAAATACCTTCAGCAATATATCTTTTTTGTCAGTTGTATATTTTGAAATATATATATTTGTTATGCACCCAATAATCTCAGTATATAGACACATATCCCATGAGATTAACATATAAAAATTATTGTGGTTTCCATAGCTTTGATTGTGAACTATTTACAATGGAATAAGTCAAAATAAGTGCACTGCATCTCTCTTTTGCTGCACAATAGATTAATTACTTTTGCACTACCCTGTTTATAACATCTTTAGGGGAGATGAAACATTTGAGAAAATGAAAAGTGTCCTAATGAAGGCAATTGTGTCAGTATTTAATTTCCCTGATAGTAAAAAGTAGAAACAGAATAAAACAATAACATGTATCTACAAATGTGTTTAATACAATATATTGTGTCCTTGATTATTAAGCCTTGCAAAATTGTTCATATTTAATTAAGAGAGCAGACTGGGCAGAAACATTTTCTCTTCCACACCATGGCTTTTAAAAAAACACTATTCTTCTCCACATTATTTTTAATAAAAGCTGTTATAATTAACACCAATGCGCTTTGGAGTTTTTAAGTACTCTAACATAAAATATTTCATCGGTGATAAAGTCAAGGCCATGTCTCTACCAATAACCAGGTTAACTTCTTTCAAAAACACTCCAAACAAAAATTTCTTTTTTTTTATAGGGCAAATGGTTTATTCAAAACATCCATTTACTTACTAGAAGTTGTTGAATAGTAAAGGTAATGAACTTTTTCCTCTTTTTAAAAACAGTATATGTGCTCTCTTATCCATAAGCTCCATTACACCAAAGAACAAAGCGGGCTTAATGTTTAGTTTAATTAAACACTACCAGTCTTTAAATAAATACTAAAAATTTCTTTATGAAGTGAAATTGAAAAATATGCTGGTGTTCAAAACACTCTGATAAATTATATGGTTCCAAGTTAGTCCTCAAAATTTTATATACACACATTTCAGTTCATCACACTTTATTATATATTATGCAGTAATTTATAATTTGTACATTCATTTTAATTTTAATTTTATAGGCTGTTTTCCTTTATCTATTCTATGCATAATCTTTTATATAAAGATTATAACAGAATACACCCTACAGACACTCTTACGTTACTTCGTCGTTACAGACTAGTTCTTTCCTGCTACACAAAGTACTGCCACGTGACTGAATACCAGTTTAAAATAATAATGAAAACTTCAATCAAAATAGCTATCAACTTAAGTATTATCAGGAGACTAAATCAATATTAAATGTGTAAAATTGTAGTTAAAACTTAGTGTTTGGTTACTCTATACTTAATATTGTCCTTTAAACATGAGTGATATTAATTGTTCCTAACAATATCTTAAGTTTTACTAATTTATGTCATTTATTTATAGTGGCTTATTACAAGAGACATGACTATTCACTATATATTTACTTTTCAGATTTTTCTGTCAGTATGGTTTTGCAGAAAATATGAATTTATTCAATAAGAGGGACTTACATGATGAGGATGTGCTCTCTCATGTTTGGACCAGAGCACACATAAGCTAAAAGAGCATGTTGTACCTTGCACAGTTCCAGGGACACATTCCCACGGTGGCTGAGAGCATTCCCATGCAGATCTTGCAAACCATGTACTTTATAGGGTTGTGCAGTTGCAAGCCACACAAATAACATGCAAATCTTATTAGTAATTTGGAGCCAGGCAGCTGCAAATTTCTACTACTCAATAACAACAGGGCAAGTTCAAGCCCTCTCATCCTTGTGGTCTACTAACATCATCCCTGTGCATTCTCTCTGGATAGCTGAAGCAGATCAAAGTACCTCACTATTCCCCACAACAGCCAAAAGCAGAAAGGGAAGGGGCTGGACCAGGTTTATTTTCCCCCCATTTGCTTTGCTCTTTAAATGGGAGGAAAAAAACCTTTCTGCCGAAGCAGTGCTACAAAGTTCCACTTGCCTCTCATTGGCCAGAGGTATTCATACACAGTCTTAGACTAATGATTAAACAAAAAGGAATACAATTGTAGCGATATGCCTGGAGTAGACACTTGGCTATGGATACAAAACTGGACTTCTGAAAAGTAAGTAAAGAGAAATGACTGTCTGGTGAGGTTCTAAAAGGATCCACCACACGCATCTCCATTTTTTATCAAATAATACCATCCCAGATGCTGTACTGATTTAATTCAAATTTTTTTAAATATTGGATTCACTTCTAAGAAATGTAATTTTAAAGAAAAGCTTAAAAAAAGGGATTCAAATTTACCAGAGTATATTTTTATGCACTTATTAAATTAAACTGTCTAGAGAAGAGTAATTATACTCACTATATGCAAATCAAAATGCGTTTTGAAAAACCTGAAAGCAATAATATATGGTGAACAACTTTAAAGGAGGATATAAGAGCACCTGTTTTTGCTCGTGTTAAGAGAAATTGGAGACTTTATTCCCTAGGAAGTTATTATTTTTTATGGATCTGTTGTTTTCAAACAAGCAAAAACACAATAAACACTGATGGAAAAGAAAACCACAAACATATCCTTGTTTTTTGGTTAGACAAAACACAACTTTTTTCCGAACAATGAAGGTAAGAAAGTTATTTTGCAGTGAGACAAGTGTACAATTTTCACTTCTTGTGATGTGCAAACAGAGGCAACACAAGGACATTTGTAAGGCCTGAAGTGGGTCATGTATCAGTAAAAAAATATAAATAAATAAAAAATTAAAAGAAAATGGCCTTGCATAACATTTTCACCAACATTCTCTATTGTGCAAAGTGATTGTTCTCACAGCAGAAAAAAAGTAGGTATTAGGCTTTTCTTGTTAGGAAAAAATAGAGATGAAAGGCAGGAAAAAAATAATGTCCACCATATTCCATTTTGGGTTGTCCAACATCTACACACCATTCTTCACATTCATGTATCCAAAATTCTACTTGGCAGCCCCCATCACATGACTTCACTTATTTCTGGCCACAGCTTCCAAAAAAGCACCATTTCAAGGGACATGGGCACAGCAGCCAAGTTCACTGGGGCTGGGACTGCCATAGTAAGGTGGCAGGTTCTGGGGCTGGACCTGGGACTGTGTTTGGGAGCCTCATCATTGGTTGTGCCAGGGACCTTTCTCTGAAGCAACAGATCGTCCCCTGTGCAATTCTGGGCTTTGCCTTCTCAGGGCCATGGGGCTGTTTGCCTGATGGTGGCCTTTCTCATCCTCTTTGTCATGTCAAGGAGCCGTCACCACCTCCCACAGTTCTTGTCTGCCCTGGACGTTCTTTTTCTGTACCTCCCTAGGCAGCCTGGGGAAAGTTGATAGAAGGCAGACAAATAAATACTGTATCATTAAGAGGAAAAGAAAAATTTTTATAGGAATCCCTATATAAACTGGTGGGATGTGAAAATTAAAAAAGGGAAAATTTATGCACATGCTTAGACACACATATGCATTTACTCTAAGGAAGGGAATGTGAGCACAGGCTATGGTCTTTGTATATTCGAATACCACCTGAGGCTGTTTTCATGAACTCCACTCTGATAACCCACTCCGCATTTCCTGTGGTTTTACCCAGCGGATCAGATGATTTTGTGGGGCACTTACTCAGTAACAAGGAAGAAGAGCCAGCTTTGATATCAAGGGCCTTTGTTGCTTGCTTCTGTATCGTTTTCAACCATCTTCGGTAAGTGCGCCGCTGGCATGTTGGGAAAAGGGGGCTTATCAGTGCGTTCCCGGACTAGAGTCAGGACTCATGCCTGACACTATCCTGTAGCTTTAACTTTCTTTTACCTCTCTGGGGTAATGCCCGTTTACCTAAAATATGCAGATCAATGCTCAGCTTCTCTTTCAGCGCCTTACTCATTTTCCCCATGTGCAAACATTGTTATTTGGAGAATCTACATTTCTAAACAAGAAGACAGACTCATTTTCAACAGAAGTTAACAACTGTTATTAGCGCATCATTAAGTCAGCAGCACTGATCATTATCACTCTACCTCACACTTGGTGCTTTCCTGTACTGGGTATGTGTTTATTTTGCGTTCCAATACATGCGGCCTCTCATTTTTCTCTACTTACTTGATGCCTTTGTTAACATCTAATTATTTCATTTTCTCATTTTCTTTGTTTTCATTTTTATTGAGTGTGTTGGGGAGACACTGATTAACAAAATTATAAAGGTTTCAGGTGCACAATTCCACAATAATCATCTGTACATTGCATTGTGTGTTCACCACCCCAAAGGAAGTCTCCTTCCATCACCAACGATTCGCTCTGTGCCCTCCCCACCTCTTTCTACCCTCTGCTCCCCAGCAGTCACCATGCTGGTTTCCCGCAACCTGAGTTTTTTTCTTTTTGGCTCTCTCTTTTTTTCTTTACTTTTTGCTCTATTCTTCCACTGTCCACTTAGTCCCCCTTATTTTTCTTATTTATAAAGCATAGAATGAACATATTTATCAACTTGGTTTTTAATATAAACATATTCACCAGCCCCATTAAGTACACAGATACATAAGTGAAATGTTACATTTCTGTTTCAACCTATAACTCCAGGAGAAGAAGGCTCTTAACTATTTTGATATCTCTCACTCTTGATCTAATAATGCCTTCTCCAATTTCTGGAATTATTCTCATTTACATAGATATAAATGCAATACACACAACTATGAAACATATCACAGCATCAGGTGATGCAAAGTAGTAAGCAGGGGAGAAAATTTATTAATATGTTCTTTTTCTATATATTTGGAAGTTAAAAGAAAAATAGTCCTCATATTCAACTTGAAATTTGGTTCTTAAACATAGATAAGGAATAGCAGAATAAAGTAATATTGTAGCTTCTTGAATTTTAGTCTAAGTGGAAGAGAAGCACCCTTAAAGTTCTCATTTGATAAATAGATTTTTTTCCTGCTACATTTTCAAGGTCAACAGGTTTACAATGTTGAAATGGAATTTAAAATGTTTTACCGGGAACCTCACAAATATGAGAATTTATAATAGAGATTTGCTTAGGGCAGCAATACAGAATAATTATGTAAATGTGTAAGTTTTGGCCTTTCACAGGACAAAATACTAATGAGATTCTTTGTCATATTTTCCACTGCAACAAATTTATGAGGATAGAACATTTTGGGTTGGCTTAATTTTATAGTTTTGCTATAATAAGGAAAATGCACATAATCTTAAAAAATGAAAGGTCCAAACATGAGTTAGAGGATCTTGATAGTGATTTTTATTATAACAATATATAAATTTACTTTTCATAAATATATCTTAATCTAGCAAAATATTATGTAATATATATTAATATCTAGAATTTGTACTTTCCAAAAAAACCTTTGAAAATAGGTGGGCACATAAAAATTATCCTACCCAATGTAACTATAATACAATTGTTTTTAATTCAAGAAATAAATTGGGGTTTTAAAAACATGAAACACTTTAAGTAGAGAATACAGCAGAATGCATATTTTTAATTTATTCAAAATTGAATCTCATGTTATTTTCCAAATAGATGAATTTTGTATAAAAGACATCTATATAAGCTATTATTATAATCACACATATTTTCATAGAAGGTTGTTTTTCAAGTATGATTCCTTTTATTTTCTTTTTTTACTAGAATGAGATGTTTATTTTTTAAATTATTCTTTATTATATTTTTTCCATTATGACTCAGTTCCCTTATAACCCCCTCCCTCCTGCAATCACCACACTGTTGTCCATGTCCCTGAGTCCTTTTTTTCCTATTCAGTCCCCCTAGTCCCTCACCTCCTCCACCAACTAGCTGTCATCTGCTCTCCATCTGTGAGTCTGTCTCCATTTTCCTTGTTAGTTCAGTGTGTTCATTAGATTCCATATATGAGTAAAATCATATGGTATTTGTCTTTCTCTGATGAGCTCATTTCACTTAGCATAATGTTCTCCAGGTCCATCTATGCCAGGGGTGTCAAACTCATTTTCACCAGGGGCCACATTAGTCTTGTGGTTGCCTTCAAAGGGTCAAATGTAGAACTCCTTGCCCCTAGTTAAGGATTAGTTACATTTGGACAGTCCTAAAATTACATTCAGACCTTTGAAGACAAGCTGAGGCTGATGGTGGCCCCTGGTGAAAATGAGTTTGACATCCCTGATCTATTCTGTCACAAAGGGTAAACTTTTCTTCTTTTTTTACAGCCAACTAGTACTCCATTCTGTAAATGTCCCATAGTTGTTTTATCCATTCATCTACTGGTGGACACTAGGGCTGCTTCTATATCTTGGCAATTGTAAATAATGCTGCAGTAAACATAGGGATGCTTATGTTCTTCTGAATTAGTGTTTCGGGTTCCTTTGATCTATTTCCAGAAGTGGAATAGCTGGGTCGAAGGATAGAACCATTAAAAATTTTTGAGGTATTGCCATACTGCTTCCCACAGCCTGTACCAATTGGTCTGCACCAATCTGAATTCCCACCAACTAGAAATACTTTAGATGAAAAATTTTAAAAAGTGTTCTATAGTTTCTTTGAAAGAAATCACAATGTTCTTAAAAATCTCCTGCTCTCCAAAATACCTAGAATTGAGCAATATACTGCAGGAGACACAATAGGTATTTGATGGCTAAAACAATCAAAATGAATTATTATAATAAACTGAATCACTAAATACGATTATTTTAACCATGTTTCTTGTAAAATAATTTAGATTTACAACTGTCTTCACATATAAACTTAAAGATGTTCACACAGAGTGATTAATTCCTCTAGGAAGAACAAAAATTATAAAGTTACAAAATATATTTTTTAATGATTTTATAACTTTGTTCTGGTCAGTGAGTTTGACCAGAAATATTTTATTTTATATTTTTTGCTTCTGTGAAAATAACTGACTATTTTAATACCCTGGTGTTTTATACTGAGAAAAATCTCTATACTTTTTTCAACCCTTTATAAAATGTTTAATATGATTAAAATGAGCCTACATAAAATAGATTTTAACTTTAGTAAATTTGAACAACAAAATTTATAATATAAAAATAACCTTTAAATGCAGAATCAATAGAAACAATAGACATGTATAGTCATGTAAGAATGATGGAGAATCAAAATGTAATTATAGTTTAAGGATTCAAATTTAAGTTATTATACAGGTCATTTTCTTATTTTTAATAGGATTAAGATTATTTCCAATTATTAATGCCAAAGAAAAACAGAGGAAACATTCAAGTGTAGTGGTGTTTAATCACATTTTCTTAAGAAGAGTCCAACACAGTTTAAATTAAATATACTTTACATTCAGAGACTTATCCCTAATTCCTCAACACTGTAACACCATACACTCAAAAATTAAAGATTAAGATACTAAATTCTGTTGAAAGAAAAGCATAGGGTAGTTAAGAGCAAGGGATAGTATCAGCAAATATATCTCTACATCAACAGTTAAATCACCATTTTATTTGGATTTTCTAGTCATAAAAATGATTCCCAGTTGTGGATAATATAATTACTAGAAGCACAGAAGTTCCATTTATAAAATATTATATTTTTGTGAGTTTGCATTTGTTCACAAAAAATGGAATTCTCATATAGATGTTTTTTTCTTGGCAACAGAGAGGTATAAATTTTTTTTCAAGTATTCTCCTAACATGTATCAGGTCTTAAATGGTTTTATTGTTGCTTTTCTTTTTAGAATTGCATCTAATAAGCAGTTTAGAGTGTACATTCCATCACATTAATATATTTTCAATGAAAATAACCTATTGTCCGTTAGCAATACAATTGTGTAAATGTTTACAAATACACGTGTATATATGCTTTCATGGATTTTTAAATTAATTTTTATCCTGAGAGAAAAACCCACATCTAAAAATGTTTGTTGTTTTTTTTCCATAAAAAAACAACAACAATATGATTCAAAAAATTTTTACCTGACCTTGATTTTGAACTATGTTGTACAGTAGTGACATGATTAAAATAAATCAATTATTCTTCTTAAAAAATGACAACTTCAAGGGTAAATATCTTATCCCCAAAATTCCATAAAAAATAGATTGTACAATAGACAAGTAGTTATCAAAATTGAAAAATTCTAGCATAAACTATGATAGCATATTAAAAACATGTAAATTCCTAACTCAAAATGAAAATAAAGAACATAGTTAAAATAGAAGCTATTAAAATTTCTTCCAAGACAGCCAACAAAAGAATGCACAGACATAAGGAATATGGGAAGTAGCTGTAACAACAAATAACAGGCAGCCAGCAATTTACATGAAAAAGCTAGATGAAAAAGAGCCACAGCAGAGAAAATAAGAGAAATTATAAAGCTGTGCAATTTAAATAAAACATATATTTAAAAGCCATCTTGAGAAATAATTCAAAATCATATTTAGTAGTGTAACAAATTTTGGAAGTGCAATTATAGCACATTGCATGCTTATTAATATTTTCTCCGTGCTGACCAGTGAAGTGGGCAGAAGTGTTTTACATAGTTTTTTACTTCCTTCCTCCTGCCTGAGCTCCAGTATATTGAGCTGAGCTTGGATTACTACCTCTCAAGAAATTCATTGCCCGTTGCATTATTTTTCCTCCTTCTGTGTTTTATTTGTGAGTTAAGTAGAGTTATTCTCTACAGAGAATGGTGTGAACCTAAGAAAGTGCACGTTTTCACCTCACATTAAAAAGCATGGTGGTAATTTGCATTTTGGTCTTATTATAATGTGACTAATCCTGGTCTTTATTTATTGAAAAGAATTACATTAAAAATGGACATGTGAAGCAGATTGCGAAAAGCTGTTTTCTGCAATCTGTGGGAACCCAGGACCAAGTCCTGAGTATCTAATAAGTTATTTTTGTTTTTTTATTCAGATCCTTTTAAAAAATATTTTCCTTTTAAGTGTTAAGTTGCAGGGATTAATAGAACAAATTCTGTTTATCATTGATAGTGATACTAAATAATTCTGATATCATAAATTGTGTATTTGGAATATTATAGATCAAGTTAATTACTTCAGTTTTAAAAGGGTCTTATAATTTCAATTTTAAATTTATATTTGTACTTTATTTTTCACATTTATCAAACCAATAATCAGTGAGATTGCTACTTTTGAAATAAAGTTTTGGGGGGTTTATTTTGACCATATTCATTATTTTACTGCAAACTTACTTTATAAAAATTAACAATAGCCTCAACTTTCATATCTTAGATATAAACACCTATACTATTTTGTTCCTTCTGGCATTAAAAAAGAGTTACTATACTCTTTATTCTTTTTTTACTGAAAAATTAAAAATGAATAAAGTATTGTACTTTTGCCAAAGTTTCTGTAGCATGCTTTCCACGATAAACATTATGTATTGAGTGTTAAGGACGAGTCAGAAGCTGTCCTCAGCCGTGCCTTGCGTTATCACATGTAATAGTTATAGCCAACTTACGAGATAGTTGGACGTGGATATTTTCATCAGTCATTGCCTTTTACTCAGGAAGACACAGAGTTGCAGACACATTAAGAATTTGGCCTCTGTCCCCGTATATTTGATACCGTCTACCCTCGTTTTACTCCCCTCACTTGTCCCCACCCCCTTCTAAAATAGGATAACAGGAGACTAGACTTTGCGTGGTGTACACACAGCAAAATATACAGAAATCTATTATAGAACCGAATACCTGAAATTTACATAAGGTTATTAACCAGTGTTGCCCCATAAATCCCATGCAAAAAAATAACTTGCTCTTGGACCCACAGTAAAGGTGAAAATGAGGATTTAAAGCTAGGCCGTCTGAATCTGGGCCTGCAGAGTTGAAGCCATGACTGTTCAAGTGGTCCTATATTTGATCATAGGCCTAAAGGACAACTTCTTTAACTCAAATCTTATATAAGTGTAGTTGTACGATACTTTTATTTAAAAATAAAAGTATTTTAAATATTCCTAAATATTTTGCCATCACAAATATTAACATTTTGTTTTTTAATTCTATAAAATACGTATTTTCAATTTTAATTTAATTTTCACTTCTTGAATTACAAGTGATGCAAACTTCTAGTGCAATTTTATTGGTAAATTTACTTTTTCTTCTTTGAATATATTTTACAAGTTTGAGTAGCATAGACATGTTAACAATATTAATTTTTCTCATCCATTTACCTGTATCTTCTTGCTTCGCATCCCCAGATTAAGCCCACTTGACCATGCTGTATAATCTTTCTAATGAATTGCTGGATGTGGTTTGCTAGTATTTTGTTGAGGATTTTTTCATCTATGTTCATCAGGGAAATTGGCCTATATATTTTTTTTCTTTAGAGGGTCTTTCTCTTGTTTGGGGATTAGGATAATCCCATAAAATGAGTTTGGCGGTCTTCCTTTCTTCTTGAATGTTTTCGGAATATTTTGAGAAGGGTAGGTGTTAGTTCTTGGCGTGTTTGGTAGAATATACGTCTGAAGCCACCCAGTGCAGGGGTTTGGTTTGCTGGTGAAAAGTATTTCCTAATGAAGACGTGCAAGTAAAAGCATGAAAAGACACCAACACTTATTTACCCTTTGTCACGTAATACAAACTGCACCCAGTATAGACAAAGCAGATAGAAGGAAACACCTCTTACAGTTTGGAAGGTCGTACAAGTTGTTTTGAGGAGCCCTGGTCACCCAGAGAGAGGAAGAGAATCCAGTGCTGACCTCGGGTGTTGGAGCCAAATGAAGAGCTTGCCCGTGCTGAGGAGAGGGCCCCCGCATGAGAGCTGCGGTTGCTGACGGCACCGAACTTCCAGGGCACAAGTGAGGAGAAGGGCAGCTGAGTTATTTCTTCAACCATTGCTTCTTGGGAAAAAGCATACATCAGTCTTGTTTCAAACCTTTCTGAAATGCAAGAGTCACATATCTAGGTGTCCCCAAAATGCTAGTCTCTTATATTGCAGATCCTACTGGAAAACTACAGAGGAACCAAGATATTGGTCTTAACTTCTTAAAAATATCTATTTTTACAAGTGGCTCTCTTAGAGCCAGCTTCTTCTTGGCTGAACCAGGAAAGGAGGGAAGGCACTGCCCTTACTTTAAAGCTCTGAAGAACCACAGCTGTTTTCTGAAGGACAATAAAAGAATCCTGTTCCAAGATCTTTACTCACTTCCTCCTCTCAAGGCACTTTATACATTTTGAGAAGATGTAGAGTGTTGATGCAGTAGCTGGTATAGCAATGGAATTTCTTTTTTTCCTAATTTTTGGTAAATTTTTAGTTTATATGCGTCCCTGTTGTTTTCAGCTCACTTATAATGAGCAATACATGCCAGCAACTTTCTGCAACTTTGGCTCCTAATTAATAATTTCTTAAACACAGAGTAACAGAAATTTAACAACCCATTCTTCACTGATCTTTTATTTCTACTATTCCTGAAGTATTAGATGTATTATCAGTGACATTAGCTACAGGGACTTTAAGGAAGAAGAGTTAGCACTGAGTGACACGCAGGCTACTCAGCAGAAGTGGGGACCTTGGTGACTGAGAACTGATGCCATATTTGCTTGTTCACCATCCTGCCTGTGCTTGCAATGGTTTCCTGGCTTCTCAGTCTCCTTAATCTCGGCCTTGTTTGTTTGTACGTTTGATATGAGCTTGCTGCTAGATGACCGTCAAACGTTTTCAAACCACACATTACCTGGTGACCCACTGCCATATGACAATTTGTGTGAGTGGACCCTACAAGGAAACTGAATAAACCAAACCTTAGGAGAGTACTTGTAACTTAGGACTAAAGCCACTCTATGTATCAAAAAATCTGTTTCCACTAGAGGAAACATTTTCTTCATAAGTTACACTTCCTAGTGATTGGTTACAATGATTTAAGAACAAACCACAGTATTATGAGAGTAGAAGAAAAATTTTCTCCTCCTGTTCCCATTTTGACCCTGACAAGGGTACCTATGATATACACAGTCATACAGCTCTGGTATACATACATTGATTTTAACTAACGTAAAGAATTAAGATTAATTATACATTGAAAAAAGAGTGTAGCAAAATTGGATGCATTTGCTGCATTGCTAGTGGGACACTGAAAGAGGAATCTGTGTGAATTTAGAAGAAATAAGCAAAAATAAGCTGATTTCAAATATTAATAAGGATAGTTAAGATTACTATAAAATAATCTTTCCTTGAAAATGAAAGCTCTTTCTGTTAGTCTAACATTTGGAATGCACATAGTAACACATTTGAGATGGACAGGATTAGAGACAGGGAGAAAATATTAATTGTGCATAAAAACTTATTTTGTTTAAATAGAGAAAAAATATATATATATATTTTGTTATTGTTTGGGGGTCATGCTGGAGTACACAGAACAAAAAATAATGTACATTCAGGTTTTTAATATTGTTTCCACCTGAAATTATGTACAGAATGTCCTTAATTTGCCTGGTGCTAATGTTTACAAATTCCAATTACCATTGCTAGTTCATTAAAAGCTGTCCCCCCAAAAAGGATATGGTTCAAATTTATTATCTATGTGTATTAACTGTGATTAATTACAGTGCAAACTTCACAACTACTTCTTGTGCACAAATCGTTACATAAGTATCCTGTTCATCAGGTCAGTGACAACCATGTACTTCAAGGTCTGATAGCCATTGGTCACTGGCCTTTTTGTTGTTGTTGTTCAGTCTGTGCAAGCTGCAAATATTAGTTGTGTTGCTTCCTTGTCTCCCAATAATAAACCCAAGTGACGTTTTACAAAAATAAATAATTAAAAAAACAAATTGGCCAACAAAGATAAATATTCAGCCATGGAAATGAAAGCCGTAACACAGGAAGTGAAATTCAAATGCAATAGAAATAGCATTTAAAAGAAATAGCAAACATTGGGAATATTGACCTAGCCACTCTTCCAGCAACTCAAGATAAGCCATCAGAGAACCTTAGTGAAGGCAACCTTATCAACCAAAATGAGGGGTGTGATTGTGGGGAAAAGAAGGAAGATGTTCCAGAGGGAGTGAGGCCAATCAGAATTTCATTAAAGGGATTCTCAAAGATTTTTGGCAATTATGAACTCTCAGACGATAGAAACTGGAAGTTTTAGAAAGGATTATGGCAATTTGCAAAAGCACAGAAAAGATGCTCACTTTGTAGTGTAAATTATACAATGAGAAGAAGATAGCAAGGCTGTTGAAACTACTCTTGTATATCTGGTGATAAATACATTTGTGTCTATTTAACAAATAAGTGTTTCCATTATCAATGCTTATATAGAGTTTAATCCAACACAATCAATGAGTAGCTGGAATTTTTCATTGAACACTATAAAATAGAGACAGATTGGGTCTTGTGTCGCCCCCTTGATGCACAGAAACTGCGAATCCGGTGAGAGCGGCAAGGACTAGACCTCGGCCGCATTGAACATGGCAGCACAGACAAACGGAATATGGCCGTGCAATGACCCATGCGTTTCTTCAAAGTAATCTCCGCACAGTATTAAACAACCGATTTTAAATTTTCTAACTTTTTAAAGCTTCTATAGTGAAATTCTGTTTAATGAGGAAAGTCTCTCCTAATTTTAGTTAATTTATTTGATTTGTTTTCAAAATGCTGTGAACATGGCAACTTTTAATTTAGGGTGTACGGACTTAAAATAGAAGACAACTAAACATAAGTTATTTTGATTGCATGGGACTCCTCTGCCAGCCCCATGATTTCCCTTTGTGTAATAAATAAGTTGCAGAGTTTTAAAGGAGAAGGTATCTGGTGAGTGTGATGAAACGTTTTAACAGGTAAGCTTTACCAAATGATTAGATGGTTACCATTGAAACTCACTTGGTTACCCAATTCAAACATACTTCTTATTATTCTTCATTAGCATAAATTGACAAAACATAAGAGTAACTAATGGTCAGGCTTTCTAAGGTTCAGAATTTTATGTGGATTATTTTATGTGTGAATAACAGTATGGGTTTATAATAACTTTTAATTACATTGAGTAATAAATAAATGATTTTAATACATTGAAAAAATCACTGATTAACCTGAAAAATAAAAAGATGAGATCTACTGAATAATATACTCTGATTCATGAGCTGGCAGAAAAATGAGACCAAGAAAATAATTTATGTTTTCCATACTGTGAAACTTCCAGTTCCTGGCAGTCAGAAAAAAAATGCAGTATCTTCCTGCTCATTGCAGCATTGCACGTGAAATAGTACATTTACTGAAGCAACACACATGTGGGTAAAAGACAAGAAGACAGGTTCACTCCTGCTTAGAGAAATATAGGGTAATTAGTTGCTTTATAAAGGCAGCTTCTAAAGTCAAATAATGACAGAACCTGAGTCTTGAGGAGAAATATTATTTTCTTATCAACAAATTAATTTTCAATGTCCACATATGTACTCTGTCTAATATAAGTGAGAGATAAGTAAATTGTAAGAAGAAAAATATTAGTTTGAATTAGATTTTTTACTTAAAATTCAGAAATATTTTGGACCACTGACAAATATCATAATGTTCAAGAACATTAGGTCTGAAGGCCCTTTGGTGCCCCAATGCAATTTTATATGATAGCTAAAAAATTACAATTAGAATAAAATTGTCCTACATTAACCTAATCTACATTTCACTTCCTATCCCTCTTGAGAGTTTTACTAGAAGACATGGGGAATAGGGTGAAAGCATTCAGTTTTGTTGTATTTGGAGGAATACCAGCTCCCTTCATTATAATGAATGTTAGTCCTAGAGCTATTTCCACCATGGTAGTGGCTCTCTGTCCATTTATGATGGCAGCAGGGAACCCAAGTGTGGCCCCAGAGACACATGCCACTATCAGTAAGAAACAGAATACTACAAAATGACTGCTCCCTACTGAATTTTTTTTTTGAGATACAGATTTAATTTCCTTGGGGAAGAATATTATCTTCCTAAAACTGCCTTTCTAACCTGAAACAATTCAGAAATTCATGGAAAACCAAAATGTAAAATTTGAGGCATGTTGTGTCATTGGGTTAACCCGGAAAATGTGCAAGCAGCTTGTTATAGCACTTGAATGAGCAAATAAATTTTTACATGACCTTGGAAATTTACTAGCATGTGCATTTTCATAATTTTGCAGACCTGATTCACATTCAATTGAGCAAAAAATTATTAAATAAACATCACCTTTAAATTTTCTTAATTTATAGTGTTTATGGTCACTTGCAGTTTTGCAAAATTATATAGTGATTTTTAATGTCACATGGCTTTTCTCATGGGTTATGCACAGTGGTGGCTGTCCCCTTCCTGTGTGAATGTACATTCATTATTTATTCTTTCCAATAGTAGCTATGTTTCTTTCTCTTTATAAATATGTCCTATGCAGCACCAAAAAGTTAGACTTAGAGACCCTGATCTAGAAAGTACAACATTAAATGTGTTTGAGGATATTTCAAATAACGGTTGATTAAAATAATAGGAAAACAGGTTCTGATTTGCACTTCACAATTTGGTATCTACTTGTCTATCTACTCATTCATCAAAAATAAATGAAATTATTTTAATTAGTAAGTCAAGGAAATTTTCCAGGCACTGTGAAGAGTTTAAATGACAGTTTTGAACATTAAGAATAAAACACCTATTAAAGCTTGTGAAAATTTTCTTCAGACAAAGACTTTACAAAGAGAGAGAGACAGAGAATGACAGACAAGGGCAGGTATAAATACAATCTTATTCTTCACACTATTAAAGGTGTTTCTTATGATATATAATATACTGTGCAATTATATGGATTTACTTTGATACTCTGTATTACACAGTGAAACAGAAGAGACAGCCAAGTCACAGATTAAAGACGTTCATGTAAGAGACTTTGGACATATTTGATATACTAAATTTTAAATTTTACATGTATTGATACTGACGAGGACAGAATGGGGAGGAGAGGGGGCCAAGGCCGACTGGAAGGTGCACGTGCAGGGGCATCCCAAGTGGCCAGGACTCTGGGACTAGAAACGGCCACTCATCACACATGGATTGACCTTCCCATCAGTGACTGACCGTGAAATACAAGTGAGTGATTTTAGCTTGTTCATGTTACGCTCTTTTGGGAAACATACTTGTAAAATTCTCAAAACAAAGTTTATAATTAGTAATTTGTAAGCACATATGAACATAGTTTTTGAAAAGTTAAAAAATTGTTTTATTTTTTTCATGGTCATTTATCTCCCCATATCCTTTTTCACCTCCACCCACTCCTCCCTCCACAATCACCACACTGTTGTATATTGAAATATGTATATTTATTGTGTAATTGTGTGTATATATATACACACACACACATATACACACGTCTTACCTTAACAGACTTCTCAAACAACACCCATCACTTTTCAAGCAGTTTAGACATTGACTGCTTGACATTAACCAGTCTAAACAATGAAAATAACGAGGGATTTCCTGCAGTGTTAATGTCATGAAGGGAAGTAAGAACATGCCACCCCCACATATGCTTCTTAGGCATAAGGGGCATTTTGTGCTGACTTGTTTTGAGAGACAGAGGAGATGTGGAAACAGAGTAGAAGTTACACTTTTGAAAGGAAAATTTACATTATAGAGGAAATGTCCACTTGTAATGGTATTTCCCTCTCTGAACCAGAAAAAGGAAGATGATTCTAAATCACAAGAGAATCTTACCCATAAAAAAGGCACAGACTTAAGTCTGCGTAAAGACATTGCCCTTGTTTGCCTTTCCTTTCCGGGCTCTCCCTGTAATTGGCCTCCTCCACACCCTTATTTCTTTTGTCTGGAGCTGAAGAAGGTATTTAAGGCTGGTGTTTAGACCATCTCAGGAAGTTACTTAATTTTTCCTGGTCATCGTCACTGTATACATGTAACATGTATGAGGTATGCATGCAACATGCATGAAGTATATATGTTAACAAACCTTTCCCTCTTGTTCATCTATATTGACTACAGGGGTTTCAGCCAAGAACTCAGACAGGTAGAGGTAAAATTACATTTCTTCACTTACAATTATTAAATACAAAATAAGAAAGTGCTTTTTAATTTACAGTGTGTGTAGCACAGGAGCCCCAAAACAGGGAGCTTCTTAAGGGTTCATGATACTGGAAAAAAAAAACCCCACACCCGGTGGACTAGCCAATGTCGACATGCTGTTTATTACATTGCACTGTGCAAGAGAGGCCGCGCCTCTTTCAGTCTGAGGCTAATTACAATGGGTGGCAGACACAGGCAGCAGGGGGCCAGGCTGCAGAAACGTGCCTGTGACCAGAGCTACAGTACCTCAGTGCGCACCTGCAGCAAGAAGTAGCCACAGGACCAGACGCCACTCCCAAAAGGAGATAGGGAGGGAGTGACAGTCCATTCCCAAAACGATACGCATTCCCTCCGACCAGGGGGCCCCTGGCCAGCCCTCATCATGGGTGGTGGCAGGGGCCATGTTTCGGACTACCCCACAATGCTCTTTAAAATATACTATTAGTATTTTTTTCACATTCTAGTATTATCGATTTAACTTGTACATTGGGCCCACTGCATGTGTGTGTCTATATATGTGTGCATATGTATATATATATGTATGCATGTATATACACATACACATATATAGTTAATTATGCTTTAAGAAACAATATAGCAGATAACTTCTCTTTACAGACTCATTTACAAACAATCGGACTTATTCATATCATTTTTACTTGTTGATCTTTCTCTTTTAAAATGCAAGTGTAAACCTGAAATATAATTTTGTACATACCAAGCAAGTGATTTGTAATTCTGTTCATATTTCCACTATATTTATTGATTGCTTTGTAAAAGATCCCTATGTACTTCATTGGAATGTAAACAGTGAAATATTATTTTTCTTAAGTTGGAAGTATTTTAAATAAAACGTTTAAGGATGATGTTTCCTTCTATGACTTTTACACTATATCCATGAATATGTTTAAATCTCCTTTGTTAGAAAGGTGTCAACTTTTAGCATCAGCTTCTGTGAAGTGCAGTTGTAATGTAGGGTAATGTTGATCTGTACCACTTGTGATGTTAGCTTAACGTCACGTGGATGTGGCCGATTTACTTATATACTGAAGGAATATGTATTGCAAATGAAATTGTAATACTTCTATTTAAAATTATGTGTTTTTCTATTGAACTTCACTTATGTGTTTAAAATTCTATGAGGAATAGTATAAACAGTTTTTAAAAAGTCCAAAACCATTCTAAAATACAAAAAGGGTTGTCTATGTTTACCTAACACACTTCTTTTACATAATATTTCTACACTAAATTTAATGATGCAATTTTCTATAATTATGTGTAAATTTAAAAGCACTGTGTGGGGTTTCCTACAAGAGTACATTAAAGTGCTAACACTGAACACAGTCTATGCATTGCATATCTTTAATTTTTAGTACAACAGCATTTGCATCTGAGCAATGAAAATAATCAACTCAATTTGCCCTCCTAGAGAGCCTGGAAGTGGCTTTGATTAGAGTATTGAATGTTTGTGCTGTTCCCCCTGAGTTTGGATGCAGGGGGTAGAATTGCCAACACCCGTGCATCTCAGCAGGGAATCAGGGTGTCAGGGGTGACAGTTGACTGCATTGAAAACAAAGGAGAAGGTCACTGACTGGGAACAAGCAGCTGTCTCTGCCTTCTGGAAATCATGTGTTTATGCCATTTTGTTATAATGACTAACACATATATTTTCCTTATTGTTTACTTCAATATCTTTTGCAAACGACCACCCAAAGTCTTAAAATAAACAATGCCCAAACAATTTTCTCACCAGATATGCTGAAAAATGTCATAATTCATAGGCAGTAATGTTAGCACAGGTAGCTAGATAGCACTAAAGGACCGGTGCAAAAAGAGTCAGACATCAGGCATAATAAACGAGGAAGTTGAATCACGTGGTGGACTTGCTTAGTCAGGAAGTCTCAGTGTTCACAGGCCCCGAGGGGACTGGCACCACTCCCTCCTCCTTATAGGATGGAAGGGACGGTTTTTCGGTCTGCATGGGGCATAAGGATTATTTCAGACAGATTATTTTAAGAAACAGAATACTCAGGAAGGTTGTTTTCATTGTTGTTGTCTTTCTTTTTTTACACCTGCATCTTAAGTACCTAAAACATTTTAGGTAGAGGGCCTGTTGCGGGGATGTACCAGAGATAACTACCAAGAATGTGATCTAGGTGTGATAGACTGGGGAAACTCAGCAAGGCCTGTTCATTTTCTGTTCTGTGCCCTTGTGTGTTTGTGTGACCTGGCAAACACTTGTTTACTGAACCTTTGCTCCTCCCATTTTCCTGTGAACTGTTTTCTTTCCTTTTGCAGTCACCCACCTCTACTATTCTTCTTAGCTCAGGTGGGCATATAAGCTTAAACTGCCTGAATGTTGGGGAGACTTATACCTATGGGGTACCTGCATGTATGAAATTATCTTTGTTTTTCTCCTATTAACCTGTCTTATGTTAATGCAATTATTTGATCAGGAAGACGAACCTAGAGTTATAGAGGAAAATCCACACACACACACACGAAAAAATTATGTTTACATATATTAACATATAGATAGCTGAAGAACTAATAATATATTAGTATACATTTTTTATTTTAAAACATGGATTCCTTGAGTAGGTCTAGTAGCAGTTACAAACCTGTAACAATGAGCACACTGAAATCTTATAATGTGGTTGCTAAATACCATTCTATAATAAAAGCAGCCAGAAATTTGATTTTAGAACTGAATAACAGGAACTTTTAAATCCAGAGTGTAAAATTTGAAATGAATCATAAGCAAGGAACTTTGACTTATACTGACTCACAGAAATAAATGTCTTCGTAAAGAGGGTTTTTGTAAATGTAGCAGTCCTCATAGTTTACATAACATTGTAGAGTTCACCATTAAACTGCATTATTTACAGACCTAACCATCTGGGGTTAGGTAAAGGAAAGGAGAGCACCCCAAGATTCAGGTCACCTGGATTGCATGGGGCATTAAGTAGGACACTAGGTAAGCAAACATTCACGTTTTCTAACACAGTGTCTTGACTACTGGGATTTCCTTTCAAACAACAATTCATACAGGTAGACTTGAAAAGAAATAGTACAAATAAGACATGGACAATTGATTTTACTTACTAATTTAAATGTTCTATAGGGAAAAAAAACACGAACAAGTCAGTAGTAACCAGTAGTACCCAAAGCCCATGGCTCAATGCTAGCACATTGGTAATTTAGAATTCTTTAGCGCAGGCAATGTGGCATTATGTATTAATTTGATCTACAACCTAGATGAGTTATTTTCCTTATTCAGTAATTCATACACCAAGGGTGATCAGCTTGTATTGAATTAAAAAGTCACTTTCTGGGAGGTGGCTATAGGAGAGTGTCATATATCTTTTTTATGATCATCTCCATCAATTTTCTAATTTGTAAAATTAAATTTAGATATGGGTTTTCTTTAATGAAATTGGTGACAACAAAGATATATGGAGTGGCTGAGATATTTTCGGTATGGTCATTGCCCTTTGGTACAGAAGGATGCAGACGCAGAAGGCTTCTGTGGTTACCTTTACAGAGTTGTGCTTTCAATCTGGTCCCTCCATGGTCGTATCTCTAAAAGATGATGGACTAATCCCTGTGCCTACCATCAATGTGGTAACATTCACCTCCAATAAAATGACTTGAAGCTGTGTGTGTGTATTTATCAGAATATCCTAAAGGACAGCAAGATGGATATTCACCAAGTATATACAAGAAATTACAAGGCAATTTTGTGCCCACTTGCTAATAAATGCCCATAAACGCGAAAGGTATGGGGTTATTTTAACGTGGTAACGTGGTACAACAGAATTTACAATCCTCAGTATCTTCTACATATTAGTTACTGCCAATGTCCAGCAAAAAATATAACACTTGTAAAGAAAAACAATGGCTGACTCGCATTCACAATAATTGAATCAGTTTATACTTATTAATCTTAATTTTTTCTTTTATAGGTATATGTGTCTGTGTGTATTTTTCTAACATTTCTTAGAACATTTCCCTCCTTTCATTACTGTTTACATCATTGGATAATCCTTATTTCATTAAATTGACAATAAACTGAATAATCATTCTTTTGATTGAAATAATGAAGCTCTGCCACAGTGTTATTCATTCTCTTTCTTCTGGAACTCTTTTTACCCCAAGATTAGACTCTGCAGTATTCTATGACCTCCGTTGTTTTCCCTATGCTACAAACTAAACCCACTGGCAGTTTTATCTGCTCCAACATAAATGATCTTCTTTCAAGCAACACTTCTGAAACTCAGCATCCTCTCATAAGTCTTTCTAAATGCTCAGGTCTCCACAAAAAGAAGTCCAATTGTGATTTCTTTACAAGATGTCACAAAAATAAACAATGATTCTTGTTATTTAATTCTTTATAATAAACTTTATAAAATATCAATAGCTCAAGTCTTTCTTCTAGTGGATCACTATAACTCTTAGGTGCATGTTTTAGGTTTGGACGTACCCAAAGCAAAATGACTATTCTGTACATACATCAAGATACAGGGGACTCCCTTGGTACATTTTGAATGATTGCCTATCATGTACCTTTTAAATTGTCCTAAAAATCTCTCATTTTTTAATTTCAACCTGTGGATATACTGTCTTTGTTTAAAATTTTTACTAAACCTACAAATCAAATCTTCTCTTACATTATTTTCTGCCAAGATGATAAAAACCGATTTTTAAGCATTCTTTATTTTCCAGGTATTGAGCCTAGCCCCTTTTTCTACAAGTTTTTTCTGCTCCATAGATTCTATTCCTAAGTCTGCTCTTCAAGTTCGCCCTTTAAATACTGTATATTAATAGTGGAACTACACAAGTAATGAAGCTAGTGTCTCTATTTCATGTTCAACTCCTCCACCATGAATGTGCCACATTGACACTGTAATGTGCAAAGAGAAAGGCAGTATCGCTCTCACAACTGAGTTTCAGCCTTTTCAATGTATGACTAGGATAACATTCACAAATCCACACAGACCCATACTACACAGTTTTGGCTTTCCCAGACACACCTATTTTTAATGACCCTTTGACACACACTGCCAAATAAATGCTGGAAGTGAAACCCTTGATCCACAGAGGTGGGTTGGAGGCAGGGATGATTTTCAGAAGTTGCAACAGGCTTTGAGGTGGGAGAAAGGCTGTGATTTTAATATCACTCTTACTGCTGCTATGTTCTTTGTTTTTGTTTCCCTTAATGTACATCAAAGGCGTAATAAAATATTAAAACTGCCCTCAATTTCCAAGTGGAAAATTCAATCCTTCTATAGTAAGAAAACAAACAAAAAATGCATTGGTTTTGTATCTGATTATTATCAGGGTTTTTGTTATTTTATTTTTTATTTCATTGGAACACTTCAAAAACTTTTGGTCTTCCCAAATGCCTATAACTCAAAGAAAACTAAACAGACTCTCATTTTAATAATATTTTAGTTCAACATTTTAAATGAATTTCATCATCACAGAATTCTCAGGCCGACAGCTGCTCTTTCATGCCAAAGTGTCCGTGACCAGGATCAGAGAAGAAAAGCAACATACTATTTCCTGTTCATCTTATTTCATCTGCACAATCCTATGCCATTTCATTCCGGGAAACTGTAGAAGTGTGTAGACTGAGCATTTTTAGGTAAATCAAAGACTACAATTTTTATTTCAAAGTAACAGCTAAATTCCATTGTCAGATCAGCTGAATCCCAACCCTTGGATCAGTGCTAATCACATCACAACACAGAGACACTATAAAAGTCTAGCCCCTTATCGCCTAGCCATCTTCTCAGCCTGCCCCTGAGTCCTGCACTATGAGAGGAGAGAAGAAAAAGAAACTGCAGTAAACATTTGAGCAGTGTGTTCAAACAACACGCCCCCTCGCTAGAACATATGGAGTCACACACTGTCACTGCATGTTCAGCCCAGGAAAGTTTTCTGACAGTAAGGGAAGAAGAAGGAAGAACCCTCTTTTCTTCCACTAAACTAGAGTGTGCATTGATTTGGCACTTAGGGAGTGCAGGAAAGAAAATGGAAGAAATAAAAAATTAAGAACTAATTTAAAATCATTAATCCAAGAAAGCAGAGAAACAAATAAAAGCTGTGCTGTTAGCTACCTTTGTTTTTGCTAAGTGGTAGGTACTAAACTTTGAAAAAGTGGTGAGCTTTATCGAGGGAGAAACAAATGGGCCTTGAAATTTCTGTAAAAATGCCATCAGACTGAATGAGAGGCCCATTTTCAGGGGTGACTAATAGCATCTTTTTCACTGGGGATGAATTACTGTTGATGACAGTAGTAAGAAAGAGCAAACATCAAGCCTAAGGCTGACTTTGTTTTAAAATTACTTTGATTCAAAATTAGAATGGCATGATTTCAACTATGGTTTTACTTTAATCCTTGCTAGAATAGCTTAACAACAATGCAGAGTACTTTTAGATGCTTAAAACAATGTAATGTCATTGATATGAAATTTCTTTATATAGATAAACAGATCTATGTTGTTTGTGTGTATACATTGAAGGCAAATGCTCATTACTAAATTGTTGAAAGATTATATAAAATAATGAATTGCATGTGTGCATGCACTATACAATATAAACATAATCACTAACTTTTATTCATTTATTACATTATCATTCTTGTTGTAAGATATAAAATATTATAATTCCTTGGGCATAAGTGTATTTGAATCATCACTAATAAACAGGGTCCAGCACAAATAACACCCCTTTTCTATTATAAAATCCTAAGCATACAATTCTGTAACATAACAATATCATACTCAAGAATACCATATGATATTTTAGGTGAAATGTTCAAATTAAAACTATAAATTATTACATCCATATTATTACCCTACCAACCACACTCAAGCAGGCATAGCTTCTGCTGGACCCTGTAGAAGAAACCATCAAGATCAAAGTTAAAATGATGGTGTATAGGCTCTGGCCAACTAGCTCAGGTAGTAAGGATTGTCCTGATGCATCTTGGTCAATCCCTGGTCAGGATACCTCCTTGTACAAGAAACAACCAATGAATGCATAAATAAATGAAACAACAAAGAGATCTTTCTCTCTCTCTCTACCCCCATCCATCTTCTCTCTCTCTCTAAAACTAATATATTAAAAAAATAAAAGTGAAAAAAGGTGAATCATATAAATATATCAGGTGTCTTTAATTTGAAAAAATAAAATATTGTTATTAGATGATTTCAGGCATGTGAGCTTCAAAGGCAATTGAATATTATTTCATTATTTCAATGAAATGATATGAAAATTACTAGGTTAACCTTTAAAAGACTAGTAATTTGACTAATATGTTTTTAATAAGTCAAATAAATATACATTTTTATAGTTCTCATATTAGGAAGTTGTGAGTGTCATTCTCTTTTACGTTCAAGAAAATTATAATTAAGTCTATTATCTAAGTGGAATTCTGCTCCAAAAAGCAATTAAAAATGTTCCATCCCCCTTGATCTAAAATGTGGAAACAATTATAAAAATGCATTCACCAATTGCCTTTGAGTTACGTGTTATATTCTGACAATCTTACATACCTAAAACTTCCATTCACTTTATCAATTTTCTGGTTTATCTTTGTTACCACCTGTTAATATTCAGAGAAAATAAACTTAGACATGAAAATAAATAAATGGAGATGGAGATGATTGTATTTTTCTGCCTTAATCATGACCAATGTTATATCTCTTTAAATATATCATTTTTTTTCTTTAGGATATCAGCTCAATTTTGCTTAGTTTTTTCATCCTATCTACAAAAGTCCAAGAAACTGCTTTGTTGTATGGAAATAATATTTAACACATTATAACATTATTTCATCCATATTGGAAAGATGTATCAACTAGAACACCAGAAGTCCTACATTTTAACTCTGAATGACATTAAAAGTTTGACTAAAAGAAATGGATAAAAGAGGGGAGGGTTTTCAGGAACATCTATAAAGGACACATGTACAAAACCAAAAGGAGGTAGGGTCAAGGGTGGGAAATGGGAATGACCGAAGTAGGGGGGGAGTGGTGGGAGAAATGGAGACAATTTTACTTGAACAACAATTTAAAAAAGTTAAAGAAATGGATGAATTCCTAGAGACACACGACTACCAAGACTGAATAATGATGGAGCAGAAAATTTGAACAGACAGATTACTAGTAAGAAGATTGAATTAGTAATCAACCACTCACCCCCAACACAGAAGTCAGGACCAGATGACTTCACTATTGAGGTCTATGGAACACTCAAAGAAGAATGAATCCAGTCTTTCTTAAACTCTTTTGAAAAGAAGAAGGAACACTCTAAACTCATTATATAAGGCCAGCGTTATGTTGAGTCCAAACCCAGACAAGGGTACCATGAGAAATAAGAAAAATAGAAATGGCACTCCAATATCCCTGGTTAACACAAATGCAAACGGCATCAACAAAATTTTAGCAAACTGAAGTTTTAATACATTAAAGGGTCACATACCATGACCAAGTAGAATTTATTTCATGAAAGCAAGGATGGCTCAACAACTACAAGTCAATGTGATACACCACATTAATAAAATGAAGTATAAAAATCTCATGTTATCATATCAATAAATGCAGAAAAGAAATAGGACAATGCTCAATATCCATTTATGGTAAAACTCTTAAAACTGGGTACAGAGCGACTTATTTGAACATAATAAAGGTTGTATCTAACAAACCTACAGCTGACATCATACTCAGTGGTAAAAAGATGATAGCTTTTTCTCTATGAGTAACAATAAGGGTGCCCACTTTTGCCACTTCTATTCAATATTGTATTGGAGGTCCTAACCACAGCAACTGGGTAAATACATATGTATGATATCCAAATTGGAAAGAGAGGAGTAAAACTCTTATTATTTGCAGAAAACATGGCATTATGTATAGAAAATCCAAAAGAGTTGAACAAAAAACTGTTAGAACTAATAAAATAACTTAGTAAAGTTACAGGCTAGATGTTCTACCTTGGTTTATTCTCTTCTTAAAGCAGTGCTTCTCGACCTTGGCTGCACAATAAAACCACATCGGGGAGCAGTAGAATAGAAATGCATATTATACTTTTTTTTAGTGCATACAGTAGTTTTAAACCAAGTAACAAAATTTATATATGCTATAAATTCAAAAAATTAAAACTCAAATATTGTAGCATGTATAAAGAACAGGTAAACACTATATTTATTTGTGCAAAATTCTCTGCTTTATGCTCTCACACACAGAATTTTCTCAAATTTTTCTCACTTGTTTAAAAAATGTCTGTTATCATTAAAATACAATAAAAACATAATGAAAAGTCCTCATGCTAAATGTTTCATGTTCTTAAATATTTAAGTTTTGAATTAATGTGCCTAATGTAATATAGTCAGCACATAAATATTTATCCTACTTCTGTAAACTGTCAGAGTTAACATATATAGTATAGTAGTGGTGTTCAATAGCACTAGTATGTGTAAAAGTAAAAACTACTCAGTATATTTGATAGCCAGTGGTTTGAGCTTCCAGAACTCTTACCAGCTCTACTTTATGGGGGAAATCTACCTACTTACTTTCCCCATTAAAATTTTTCCTACTCAACTGCTAATGGATGTAAACATATATACATAAATATATATGACTGTGTGTGTATGTGTGTGTGTATAAAAATATGACAACAAAGTGAACAGTAAAATCCAGAACAGGCAGGAATAATTGTTAAAACAGGTAATCACTCATTGAACGAAGTATCAACTGCGAGTAGTTTTAGACTCTGTACATACGCTATAGAGATAGGTTCAAAGTCATAACAGGAAATTAGATTGTCATCCACTGAACATTGTTTAACCAAATCAGAAGTTCGAACATCAGCAGATGGCTGTGTCTTGGTGCCAAACTTAGAAATGTCATTGTCCCTTCTCCTCACTGAAGGGTTCAAAAATCAGTAGTCCATTTTCATCATTGGGTGAAACTGCCTTCATGTAAATCCTCAAGAAAAATCAAGGGGGAGGGTAGAGGTGGGCGGGGAGGTGGGACTGGCTGGGGTGGGGTGGAGGGAAGGGAGAAAATGCAGACAATTGTAACTGAATAAAAATAAATAACTTAATTAAAAAAAAACATTCACTTGGCATTTTACCAAAAAAAAAAAAAGAAAGAAAGAAACCACTTTCAAGTTCTCTAAATTCCTGGAGCAAAGTTAGATGTGAGAATTTGGATGAAGCCCTGTATTTACTTTCATATTAGCAGAAGTCAAATATCTAAAACAACACAGGTTGTTTATTTGAACATGCATTATTTAACAACCAACGAGAAGTGGAAGTAGGGAGTTTTTCTTGCTCATTCCTCTGGCTCTTGTGTAGTAAAGCATTAAATCTGTGCTGATAATGTAGATTTCTGTTATGACACTTCTCAGCCATCTCAACTTTGCATTTGAAAAAATGCAAAAGCAAACAATGTTGGTGAAAGCTGTTTCTTAAACCATCTAAGAATAATTTATGCTCCTGAGAAAATAATGTTCCAACAAAATTGTTAGGTTTATGATTAAAAGATGTGCAGTTTAATAAGGTTTGTAGGTCAGTGAGTTGGCTTCTGGATTTCAGGCAGGAAGGAAAATAGATTGAAAACAGCAGATCATAAAAAGTGTAATAACAAAAAGAGGAAACCATGAGGGAAAAAAATTGAACACTAAAACCAAATCGTTTCCTCAAGAATAAAATATAACATCATGAGGATCACAGATAATATATTTCCAATAAAATATAAAATAGCGACCAAGGATTTATGGTACATTATCATTGTCACATAGCATTTTTCACATTGTTATGTCATTAGAACCTGGTTCTATTTTCTACAACGCCAATAAAATATGAGTCTGTAATTCTGGTTTATTGGTTTGTTTTTAATGAGATTTTCCCAAGTTTATGCAATAACAAGATCATATGAAAAGCACAGGCATTCACATCTAAGTTTTTGTTTGTTTTTGTGTGTTTTCTCTTTTGAGAACTGTTCATAGAAACACTTAATATAATAACAATTTATGAATTATAGCTAGCATTTTTTGAGTCCTAGACACATTAATTGTGCCAGTGTGCATGCAGACATAGAGTTAGAACACTAGTATCAACCAATGTATAGTGAAACTTTAGGTGAATAAATAAGCATTCATACTATGAATAAAAAAATAAATGTGGTCAAAATGAGCATTCAAACTAATTTTTCTGAATTATTTCATTTGTTGAAACTAGACTCCCAGTCAACTCTAACTCTAAACTTCCGATGTCTCACCTGAAATTTGAATATGTCTCTATGATTTCTAATGTGCAGAAGCCCACTGGTGCTCTGTCATCTGAACACTGTGGTTATTACTCATTTTCTTAATGGCGTCTGGTTTGAAGTTTGATGATTCTGCTCATTTCAGTTCCGTACTTTTAACACAGAAGGTTTGCTAGAGCTGAATGCCCATACCTTGATCTTCCCTAAGCCACTTTTTTTTTCCCTTCTGAAGACTCTTGCCCTTAAGAAAAACAGTGTTGCTTTGGAATTGAAAGGGGTATTAAGAATTCTTGTCGGTGGCTGATGAAAAAAATCTGTCCTCACCTATAATCATGCTCTGTCATTTGCTTTCCCTTGTAATGTCTTACAATAAAAATTAATGCTTTTAATTAATAAAAGATACTAGAGGTTTTGATTATAAAGAATATTTTCTAAGACAACATGAAAATAATAATATAAAGGAAATACTACATTTTAAATCATTTTGGAGAATTTAGAGGAATAGCCTTTTAGAGGAAATATATAAACAAATGTCATATTTCAAGAAGCATTTTGCCATATATGAAGTATGTGTTCTCTGGGTTTTTCTGGCAAACATAACATACTCAATTCCCTGAGACTTCTAAGTACTTTTACAAAGGAGTTCTGTCATTTCCAGTTCAGGACATCAGGGTATGGGAGAGTGCATCTGTCAAGGGACCGGACCGGACGAGCATCACAGAACTGGCTCCGTGTATCCTGTGTATCATTGGTAGAATTTTAAATCCTGAGATATTGAAAGGGGTTCTCAAGACTGTATGTCAATTAGTTATCTCTTCTGTAGCTTTATAATCTGCTCCCTCTGCTTCAGCATACTTAATGTATATTTTCATATATTTTCTATCATTCTTATCAGTACCTGTTATACTTGGTCTAGCAACTCTTTCAGGGGATAAGTGATTTTCACCTGGAGCAAATCAGAATTCTCTTGTCAGTTTATACTGATACCTGACCACAGTTACTGGTCTAGACGTCGTAAAGTAAGCTGGGGAAGATCTTGAGAAATACAACCATCGTCTAGGAGCACCCACCCCAGTGCGGTGTGTATTGTCTCCAGGCAAGTAGATGGCTGTGTTCGCTGGCTCCGAAGGTTTAGAATCTGGGGGTGTAAGATTGTCTAATGCATCCTCACAGATTTCCCACCCCCAATATTAGGTTTCCTCTCTTCCCACATCCGTACAAAGTGATGCCTCAACATTATAAATTTAGTTCCCTGTTTGCTTTTGCTATTGTGATGATTAATTCCAGGGTCTAATTTCTAACGTTATTTGTCTGGCTGCCTTAGAAGATAAGGTCTTTTTAAATTGCGATATGGCAGATTGCACTGTCCTCTCAGTTGATAATTCCCCAAGGTGAACCAATCATCTCACATTTCTTTCAGACCAATGTCACAATTTTTCTAAGACTACCAACTCTTACTGATCATGTGCTAGAGTTACTGCTTAACCCACAGGTTTCCCTTCACTTGAACGTAATCACTTGATAGAAAGTGAAATTCTTAGTGGTGATGATCCTGCAATACATTGTCTCGTCACTGATCCATATATCAGAAATGGAGTTCTTGCTGACATCAGCCTAATGAATGATCAGTCATGGAATATCTTTCTAAGGGTTTGGTATCTAGTTCTTCCAATGCTAAGTATATTAGATTGAGTTTAGCAAAAGCAGAAACAGTGACAAGGATTTGAATAAAATTTTCTTTTAATTTGGAAAGTTACAAAAGCGATAGACCAGAGGAGTGAGAGGAAGAAGGATGAAAAGTCGGTACATGGTGTGTTTTTCACCTGATTATGTGTCAGCGGCTGTCAGTCCCACTGGGAACCCACTAAGGAACTGTAGGAAATGCATCCTGAGAAGACTTCCCTTGAAGGCCAGGAGACTGTGATGTTTACTTAGTGACTTCTGTCACGTATTGGTCACATATATCATGAAATATTATATACCCCACAATCCTAGGTAGCATCTGTGTGCCTTGTGAGAATGTTGCTATGACTTGAGAGAAAGCTCTCAAACAGAAAAGCATAAAATACAGTGTTGTAGGTTCTTAATACAGGAAGCAGTAAACATGCAAAGTACCTTCCACCAACAGTGCAGCTGAAATCAGATGTCAGCTAAGGGTGATGTGAGGCAGGCCATCGGAAACATCTACAATGTGTGATCGTGTGATCGTGCCATGGTGTCATAGAGAAATTGACGTGTCAGTGATATTTTACTTCCATTTGCAGTGCTCAGTCACTGAAATATGAAGAACAACATCAGATTTATACAAACTTTGATGTTAAAATAGTTGTATGTACTGTGTATATTTAAATATCTCCACATTTTTACTAAAAATTATATATATATTCATTGTAAAAATGCAATAAAATAATTAAAAGTTAAATATCACTTTTTCTAACTCCAAGAAATTTACCTAGGTAACATACAATATTTTTTAGCTAATATCGAGGCTTTTGTATTAATGCACTAAAAAATTAACAAAAATGTCTATATAGGTTTAAACATTTTTCAAACCCATCTGACCTATAAAAATGGCTCCATCTTAATTAAAAACTTATTATAAATGTATTCTTATTTATTTTATAAGATAACACCATAATCTTTATTGATAGTTTTGTTTGTATGAAAATTTAAAATTACTTAATTAGATCAAAACATGTCTATTTAATGTATAATACTTATATTTTGCTATACATAAATATATGTTAATATACTCCTGTCTATATCATTGCAATGATGGGCTTTGCTAAATATTAAATAATCTGTCATTTTGAATGAAAGTAAATTCACACTTATTTTATTGAAGGCTAGTCCCACTGAGACACTCTGAGATAATTGGCTCTTCTGATTTCTAGTGCATGTATAGACATGCGTCAGTAGTGTTGTCGCTTTTGTTTTTAAAACAACTTTGAACCAGGTTTTCTGTTATTTGAAAGTAAAAAAAAAAACTTTTCTTTTAAACCTTAGCTTCTCTGTTTTTGAAGATAAGTTTGACTTAGAAAATAACATTTCTGTCTCCTTAAACATAGGTTACACATCATAAAAATAATGTTGTCTTTTCAATTTGATTAAAAACTCTTGGTAAATTTGACAGACCACTCATCAGTCTCTTTGGGTAGCCTGCTACTGGTTCTTACATGTTGGTTGTGAAATGACAAATCTGCCTGGAATTTCAAGTTCTGTGGACTTGGAGCTATAGAACCTTGTGTGACCTTTGACAACTCTCCTATCTAATTCCTTTTTGAAAATGTGAGCATAGCAGGACCCTGGACTTAAGTCAATTAGTATCATGTTCCAACTTCTTGGAAGGCAAAAATGGGATTTCTCCCAAATGGATTATCTATGACACTTAAGGAGAAGCAGCATGTATCAGGGGAAGGTGGATATAGTATTTCCTTTATATGTTTCTTGTAGTTTTTTCCAGAAAAAGACATGACTGACTATACCTGTTTTTTCAGAGTTTGTGGTTAAAAACCACACCTCCCCAATGAAATGAAAGAAACTTTTTAAAACTATATGTGTATCTATTCTTGATTCAATGTTCCTACATTGACTCATAAAGAAAACATCGTTGTCATTTGCCAACACTTTGTCCCTCCCAATGTGGGGCTTCCAACTCTCGATTTACAAATCCCTTGCCCTGTCCAAAGCACAGGACATCCAGTCTTATTGGAACAAATCTGATTTACGAATGTGGTCATCTTATCTTTTATCTAAGGAATCCTCTGTGCCTGCCTGTTTAACCACTGTTTCCTGAATCTCTAAGGAGGACTCTGGGTTAAGCTCTCCTTTGGAGATTCTCTTTACGTGTTTGAGAACAGAGGTGCAGGGTGCCCTTTAAAAGTGTTCTTCATATAATTAGGAGTAAAAGGCTATTACTGAAACCCAGGTGATCTTAATTTTGAAGGTATTTCAGATAACATTGCTTGGAGTAGAAGAATATTGGTATGGCCATTTAATGTGTCACTACCTACTTTTAACTCAAGAAACAGTGAACCATACCCTTGACATAATCAGTTATGTGCAAAGCATTTTATATTTTGTATAAATTCTTAGAGATTTTGCTATGAGTTTGGGAAAAAAATCCTACATTCTGACAAATATTTTCTTTTCTGTTTTTATTCACTGTCATTTTCTTTTTCCATTGTGAAGTAGATGTTAGTGAATGAGGAAGTTTCTAATTCAATTTAAGGAATCTATTATTTACCAAATGTACATAGTAGAAGACTGATGACTGAAAGAATAAATGAATGATAAATGAACTACAGAGAAGAAAGCTGATACCAATAAAATCCCTAACAACATATTTTATGCCAGGAAAAAAATCCTTATATACCACAATATTTTAGAAAATATCAAGAATAAGAGCACAATTATACTTTTGATATTTCTACTTTAGGCTAATGTAATTTTGAGCTACTTTTTTTATGGACTTGAAAGGTTGATAAATTCAGTGCAAATCTTTCAAAACTGTACCTAAGAATAGGACTAAAACACTGAAAATTTGAGTGTAAACAATTATAAGTTCATAATAATGCACCAAGAGAATAATTCAAAATTTATTAATTTTTCTATTTAAAAATAAGATTAATGGACAAAAATAAAATAACTTTAAAAAATAAATTAGCTAGACAAAACATGTTATAAAATACAATTTAACTCAATAATATTTAATAGACCTAAATATTTTACATGGTTAGTTTTTTGAAAACCACTTTTTCTTACTATCTGCAAAATAGAAATTACATTTCCTTCTAAATACATAATTAGAAATACTTAGTTCAATTTTTAAATTTTTGTTATTTAGTTTGTAAGCAAAAAATTTAGGGTTAAATATTTAATTTAAATAGAGACTTTTAAAGATATTAGTGCTGAGGACAAGAAAAAATTTTCTTACTCTCAGACAATTCTGGCAAATACAAATAACACCAACACATATCAAATGCAGAACTGATTTCGACTCATGATCTTGGGCATTTTACCAGGAAAGATGTGATATCTGTCTTCTCTTACAGGATGCTTCACAGGTGATGCAGAACACTGAATCAAATGCTGAAAATGAAAGCAACTTTTCTGATAAGTTGAATTTGATAAAATGGGAATAACATGAAATATTTTTGCTTATCCTATTCATAAGACACATTTTTGTGGTAATGCTTATTATAAAAGTAATAAAGCTAATGAGTATTTTCAAATTACTTTATTTTAATTTGAAATATGTATATGAACAGTTACGTCAGGATTTTGCCAATCTCCATCTTCATATCCATGTTGTTATTTTTATTTCAGGAAGAGAGAGGATATTTTCCTATTTTTCAAAAAAATATTAAAAATTTTAGTAAAATTATATTTAGTTGATTTCAGTAACAACTTAATGATTGCAGACTTAATATCAGTTAAGATTCCAAATATTGAAAGCAGACTTTTGAAATGAATATATCATGTGTATGCTCACAATATAAACCAATATTAGCATTATTTTATATGTAAATTACAGCAAGTAGGAGTAACTTTGTGCATGAGGGGAATAATTATATACGAACGCTCTGTATTAATGCTTTGGTTTACTCCTATGGCTCCTTCTTTATGGTCATCAAATCTCTAAGCAATAGAAAGGGAAAGGAAAAGCCAGAATGGTAGTACTTTTTTACAATTTAATAACATTTCTACAATTCCCTTATATTTCAAATAAGTCACCACAATAATGAGTTTACACCCATTTCACCCAATCCCTGTTTAGGATTTCCTCTGGGGTGAGAGGCAATGCATAAAAACGACAGGACTTAGACACTCATTTACACACATTATCATCTACTCTACTCTAAACACTTTAAGTAGAAACAGCTACTGAAGCAAGGAAACTTTCAAGCACACAGGCCTATTTAACCCTCATCTAAAAATTAACAACTTCTTTGTCTCTAGTATAATCTGTTTTTTGCTCCTAAACTTCTGTTTAGATTTTTGCTAAAATTTACCCCACACCTACTTTGGACCACATTTGCTTCACTTTATTTTATTATAAGTTTACTAAAGTAAGGATCTCATGACCTGCAAAACCAGGAGGGGCACATTCTTCTTTCAGAGCCCACTTCAGTTGATTAAATCTCTCTTTTTGTAATTAAATTGATTGGGGTGACACTGGTTAATAAGATTATATAGGTTTCAAGTGTACATTTCTATGATACATGATCTGTGTATTTTATTGCATTGTGCCACCCAAAGTCTAGTCATCTTCCATCACTACATAATTGGCCCCCTTTTACCCTTTACTACCTGCACCTGCTTCCCCATGGTAACCACCACACTGTTCTCTGTGTCTGCGAGTTTCAGTTTTATAGTCCACATAAATCATGTGGAATATAAAATGTGAGTTAAATCATCTGGTGTTCAGTTTTTAGTGACTGATTTATTTCGCTTAGCATAATGTTCTCAAGGTCCATCTATGTTGTTGCAAATAGCAATATTCCATTCTTTTTATGTCTCACTAATATTCCATAGTATATATGCACCACATCTTTGTCCGATCCTCTATCAAAGCACACTTTGGTTGTCTCCATGTCTTGGCCACTATGAACAATGTTGCGATGGACATAGGAGTGCATATATATTTGTGAATAAATGTTTTCAAGGATTTTTTTTGATAGATACCTAAAAGAATGATTGCTGGGTCATAGGGTAATTCTATTTCTAATTTTTTTGAGAAACTGCCATACTGTTTTCCATTGTGGCTGTACCATTTTACTTTTCCACCAGCAGTGAATAGGGGTTCCTTTTTCTCCACAACCTCTCAACACTTGTTTTACTGTCTTGTTGATAATAGCCATTCTAACAAGTGGAAGAGGGTATCTTGTAGTTTTGTCTTCATTTCCCCAACAGCTAGCGAGGTTAAACATCTTTTCATATATCTGTTGTCCATTTGCATGTCTTCTTGGGAGAGGTGTCCGTTCAGGTCCTTTGCCCATTTTTTAATTGGATTGTTTGTTTCTTTGATGTAGAGTTGTGTGATATATTTTGGATATTAATTGCTTGTCAGAGCTGTTGTTTGCAGATATCATTTCCAATTCAGTTGGTACCTTTATCTTTTTTTGTCATTTTCATTGTTGTCTTATATAGTATACATTATTAATTTTAACATAATTTAATTATTGCCCCTTCCTTGTATAACTAATAAACTTCACATTTTGTTAAAAAATATTTGCCTACTCTGAGGACATGAAGTTTTTCTTTAGTTTTCAGAAAAGCTTCATTGTTTTATTTTATACACTTAGATCTGCTTTAGATCTGATATCTTACTAGAATACTGAGTGTTTATATATGACTGGGTATGTAGAGAGAGAAAGAGAGAGGAGAGAGAAATAAACTGAAAGAAAGAGAATACTGTCAGTGTGAACTTTGTATTACCAACATATAGTTTATAAAAATTAGATATATATAATATATATTATTATATGAAGTTAGAAGGAATTAATGTGTATGGTGTAATCTTACTCATGCTAATATATGAAAACATGTACATATCTGATCAATTTATCAATCAAAAGTTTCTTAGTAGGATGAGAGACAGGTTAAATAAATAGATCACCAACAGTTTTATAACCATTAAGTTTATTTAAAATATACACATCAATATTGCTGCTTAGTGTTTCTTTGGAAACATACACATTCTAACATACTGCTTATTGAGCTGAGTGTAACTTAATATTTTGAAATATGGGGGAATGCATATTGGGAAACATTGGTCTGTAGTTTCATTTATTTCATTACTTTGAATATTAATATTTTTAAGAATGTAAAAACAAATGCAAAGCACTGATAATACAAGGGTGGGCAAAAGCAATTTTACAGTTGTGAGTAGGCATAACACAGAGTTCATTCTTGTATTATTATTTATTAATTATTATATTAGTTTCCATATGAACAACTATAAACTTACTTTTGACCACCCTGTATATTGAAATGACGAAATAAATTAAAAACTATGCCAAAAATTTTAGGAAAGCACAGACACATAGATACCATATTTTTCAAACTATAAGATGCACCTAGGTTTTAGAGGAGGAAAATAGGGAAAAAAAACCCTGCTTCACCACCCCCCACCACGAGCCAGGTAAGCTACATTCAGACTCTATGACTCACCCCCATTTTCCTCCCAAATTTTGGGGGAAAAAGGGTGTCTTATAGTCTGAAAAATATGGTAAGTACAACTGCCTTTCCCTAAGATGAATGCTGAATCAGTTTCACGGGCTTTTAGCCTCTAATCAGACATGGCTATTGACCACATTTTGAAAATAGCAGCAGCACTTCTCGCTATCATTATTTACATGGAAATTGCAACAATGGCTATGGTTTCCGTTTTTCCTATATGATCAATAAAAATAGTTCAGTGCAGTGTAGGTAACTACAGCTTCTAAACTAGCTGTTTTTTTTAGCAACAATTTGCCTTTACTAAGTATTTAGAAAGGAAGATAAAGCAAAGTTTCAGTTCTAAATAAATCTATACCACTTTATAAAGCACTTAGAATTCATATTTAAATGAGCATTTAACTTGGGAAGCCTGTGGTCCCTCTCACACTCTGTCTCCAGTGGTCGGGAGGGAGGCGGCCGCCCATGAAACGACATTGGTCCAAGTCACTCCATAGTCTTCTCAGTATGTGGACTGTTATGGCTTTAAAATCATACCACAACCTCAGTGATGCATATCAATAAAGAAAAAACAATACTAAATACTATAAAATGAAATATCACACTATTTCTCAATAGTTCCATAAAAGAGATGCTCTCTGTTTGTACCTTATTTAGTATGATTTGGATATAACTAGTTTCTCCTGTCCAAGTTTTAGACTAATGATGCATAACAATTTTTAGAACATTAGAATCTTAATGAATTATTTACTGAATCTACCATAAAATTCAATTTTCTTATTTTTAAATGTGCTAGATAAAAATATAATATGTACAAAATCCAATGCTAACCTTGTCCAGACATATCGCTGCAGCGTGGGACAGTAGATGAGGTAAAGTGTGGCAAAAGGAGGCAGAGTTAGCATGAGAAACCAGTGATGACAAGGAGAACTGACTGGATGGTCATGGCACTGGACCCAGCCACACCTAAGGACACACACACATGCACACACAAATCAAAGGCCCATGGATTTCTTTCTCTGTCCTTTCAATTTTTTAAGATAAGTAAATTTATTCAAGATTTATTCATGTATTTTGAATTCTTAGTTTGAGTTGCTTGTAACCCAAAGAGATCAAATTAATATAGATATTGATATATGGCAAAGGATTTTTGCAAGTGAGAAACCTTAAAATACAGAGTTAGCTGTGTTGAAGCAGGATGAAGAATGTAGACTGAACTCTGTCTCTCCCCAAATCGATTTCATGAATCAGTCCATCGCTGTCCTTGGGGATTCGGACTCGCTCAACTAGGACTTTAAGGAACATGACAAAACTGCCCGCGTGTTTGCATATTTTCTCTACTTTTTGTGACTTTCTGGTAAGATGAAGAGGACAAGTCTGATTGTACGAAGCAGCACTTGGTCATGCACACATTCACAACAGACAATAATAAGTGCCATTACCGTCACACACACCGAGTGGGAAACACGCTTGTCACCATGCCACAGCCTCCACTTGTCTCAACCTTCTTTCTACACCATGCAGAAGACTCTAATGTAGTTATTATTTCATTTCCTAGAAAATTAATATTCACAGAATACGTACTTCCTTAAGTATAACACTACAAAATTAGCTTCTTTAAGTATTAAAAATGCAAAGTTCATTTATTTAAGTATATAAAAATGTATCTTTATCTCACAGGGAGAATACAGTTCAATGACTAGACAGCAGTAATTATGAACACTTAACTTAATTTCTTCAGTACAGAGTCAAATGGTATTGGGCTAAGTTCAACCAGAACCCAGGAAATGCCTTTGTCATGGCCATGTTTATAACGTGACACGTTTGCAAGAATTTTTCAGTGATGTCCTCCCACGGACTGGTAACAGAATGTAGCGTTCTTAATGGACATATGAATTTAGGTCCTTTTGTGAGGAAGTGATGGATGGTCTTATTTCTTTTTGTTTTATTGTTCAGTATATCTCTTTGAGTACATGCTGAAGACTATAATAAATTCCCATTATATTTCCAGAAACTTTCCTTTATGCTGAAGGTTGTTTGGATATGAGCTTGCCAGTACTTTCCAATCAAACTCCACTGTGAATGTCAATTAAAGTAAAATTCATCAAACAGCTTGTCTAGAAGCCAGATTAATGGTGATTTTGCCCAGAAATAGATGTTAAATTTCACGTGTAGTTTAAAAAATAAATTAAGAATTACTGCATTAGAAAGAATAATTAATAATTCTCATGATTTTTTTCTAAAAGTTTTCAGCATCACAAAATAAGAAACCCACTTTATTTACTCTAAAGTGAAATGTTTTTTTAACTACGAATGCAGTAAACAATAATTGACATCCTGTAAGGTTAAACATTATGCACTGCTTTATCACTATCTAAATATAGGTACAGATATGAAGATAGGGATAGATATATTGAAATTGACGATAGAGAAGATACGAATGAAATGGTAAGTTTTCCAAATTCTTTCTTCCTGGAAGTGTTTTGCCGTTACAATGTTGTCTGTCAGCAAACCCAGAAGAGCACGACCATGTTATTAGAGCAGGCTCTGGCTTTGCAACAGACTTTGAACCTTGGCTGTGCCACCAACCAGCTCTATGTCCTCGGACAAGCTGTGGGACTTTCATAAACCTTGCTTTCTTTATCTAAATAATAGAAATATAATAGTTTCCTGTGGGGAATAAATCACTCAAAGTTGTTGGAAAAAAACATTGATTATCTAACAAACACCCACAGATGTTTGTTGGCTGTGTTGTTAACCATTCTGACTCTCTCCATTGTTATTATTGCCTTGAATATCACTTAGATGTTCACCCCAAAATCTATATAATCCAAGGATGTGGCTAGTGATTTTCAGTTATAACAAAATCACATGTATACCAATTGATAATTCATCAAAGCCCTATATAGTTTATGGGTTGCATATTTATGTCACTCTGGGAAATTAAGGTTGAATGCCCACATGAAATTTTAATACTCATGGACACGTTTCTTTACATACAGGCAAAGATTTCGCAGTTCTGTCAGATCGGATGGGAGTGCTATGCCTGCTACTCCTGGTTGTCAGACCTTAGGTATGTAGATATCTTTGCTAAATCAAAAGCCTCCTCAGTGCAGCCTTGGTTATTGCAAATCTGTCTTAATGGTATAAACTTTCACACGAACTGTGACTTTCTAAATTTATATATTTATATTTATTAAAAATCTCTACTGAAAAAACATGAAATTTTTAGAATTATAAATGTTTAAAAATAAAAAAAAATTACTAATTCTTCCCACTAGCATTAACACGTGGGACCCACATAGTTCAGAAACGAAGAAGTGTGTCATTCAGTGAGAAACCAGTCACACAGGAAGTTAGTGTTCGTATCACTCAAAAGTTATGAAGGATTTCCACCTAAAAATTTGCATTGCATTATTTAAAATTTCTGCTGTTCCTTTTCACATGCCACAGCTCCTAGAAGGTTCATTTCATTGTACCTCCCCCCAAACCTCCTCCTTTGTGGCTTTTCTTTTTTTCTGTCTTCTCCCTTCCCTCTCCTGAAATTTCTACCTTCTTCAGGCACTCTGGATACATTTTCATCCACTTCTTTGCCAAAGAGGACATACCACTGACCTTCAGTATAATGTTTCTTTTGCAAAATCTGCTCTTTTGTTCTCTTCTTTAGCCAAAAATCAGTGAAATTTTATATTTTATTGAATTTTACATTGTGGAATATTGTCTAATCAACCAGAATCATAAAAATACCCACGAAAAACTAGCTACAAGATTCCAGTGTGCTGAGTCTATGGGTAATATTTTTCTGAATTTTCCAAATTTTCTAAAATTGATATGCATTGAATTTATAACCAGTAAACATATGCTTCAAAAATAAAGATCAGAAATGTCAATATCCTTTTAGCTAGCAAATTATCTTAGAAAAAATTGTTTCAACAAGAAACATATAAGAGATGCACATCATATTTCTGATCAAGAATGTTTCTATGGAAACCATCCAGCCCCAGGATAAGTTAGTTCATAGGAAACACAAAGTGACCCGTATCAGAGGCAGAGATTTTTATTTAAAACAAATAAACAAACAGTCTTTGAATTTTAGCCAAGAAGAAAGTTACAAGAAGTTTTCTATAAATCAGCCTGTTAGTTCTTCCTTGGAATGTTAACAGATTTTCTCAAATTTTAACACACTTTAATATCTATTTTAAAAAATAAAGCAAATACATGAGTTGTGCAGAGCATGTGTAATTTTCATTTGCCAGGGAAACTGTGACTCAAGAAAATTAATGACCAAGGCTAGCACTGTGACTTTTGCTCCATCTAAAGTTGCGTGCAGAACAATGAAATAGCCAGTCAAGGACACAGAGGACAGAAGGTAGCCCACTTTTTCACAATGGGGATAATTAATAATATCAGTAAAGTGGCTAAGTAATGAGACTGAAGTCATCTTCTCAAATGTCAAAAAGAAAAGATCAAAATCAAATCAAAGTGAAAACAAACACAATCATAACTGATAAGCACGTCCAAGACTCCTGAAGCTTTGAAAATATAACTGGAAAACTGAGAACTTGTTAAGGCAATCCTTAAATTTGAATATCCCTCCCAACAGCTCCAGCTCTTTAGTTGTCTTTCTGAAATAAAATTAACAATATTCATTGGCTCAGAAACCATGCAAAGGCTAGGCTAAGAGGCAACATAACTATTGTGGAAGAAACTATTAAGTGATAAGTCTTGAAATGCGATTTCTCAGTCCCCACTCTAAATACTAGTATTCATCCTTCAAATGAAAGTGTTTGGGTTGATGTCATCTAGTGTCCTGGCTAGCCCAAAGGTTTCTATCATCCCTTTTAAAATTTTTAAAAAGATTTTATGTACTTATTTACTTATAGAGAGAGGGGAAAGGAGAGAGAAAGACAGGGAGGGAAACATCAATGTGCCTTTCCCCTCTCACACCCCCTACTGGGGACCTGGCCTGCAATGCAGGCATGTGTCCTAGTGGGGAATTCAATCCAGAATAAAATCCGTCACTCCTGGGACTTGAACATAACATTTGCACACAGTCATGAGCCATATGTATATAATTATAAGACAAGAGACATGAAGAGAAAAAAAGACATTACAAAATTATTTGCTTTAATATAGTGGCATCTGGAAACAGATGTCAGCAGCTGCTTCTTTGGAATTTTATTATGTGAAATAATAAAACCTACATTTTAAAACTATTACTGGGATTTATTTTACATGCAGTCTAATCACACCTATATCTTCTTATTAACAAAAAATATGTCATGAACTGAAGAAGCTGTATTTTTTATTAATCTCAGAATATACCTGGAAATACTAATATTTTACTAGAGAAATATAGGATATTTTTGGTGTACTTCAGAACTGCTGGAGTCCCAGGCAAGAGACATCTATTTTAAACTTTAAATTAAAAAAAATTCAATAAAAATTATTTCCTGCACATTTTGATCATTAATTATTAAGTTTATTAAAATTATATTGTTGTTCATTGTTTGGTATTTTTAAACACCATTTTATGTGCATTCAATAAATGTCTTTTTATATACTTGAAGATGGATTGTTAAATTCATAGTTCTTCAATTTTTTTCTTCCAACACTTGGTTTCATACCTTACATCTTTGTATTTTTTCCTAATAACATCTAAGACTTGCTTCCTTTCACACCAGAACCCCAACCACAAAAGTATTGAATTATATATGACTACATCAAACTTGCTGAGTTCAGGAAAACTTACATTTTGCTCTCAGATATGTAGACTTTGAAGAAATTAAATCTTAGGGCAATCTTATGTGGCTTAGATTCATATAGTCTCTTTCAGTATTCTTAAAAGGGTGGCTTTGATTAACCGAGTGTTATTTATCAACTTCTGCACATATATTTTCTTTAAATTTTATAACAATAGCTTTATCTTAAATATTTTAAATATCCACTTAATTATAAGAAATATTGTAATACAGCAGAATTAACTAACTTTGAGAGAAGTATTAAGTCAACAGGAAAAAAAAATTATGGGCAATAAACTCACTTAATTCATACTAAATTTGTTTGGCATTTGAAAATTGAACAGTACAGCATTTTACATTTATAAGAGAATGGTAACGTTTGTAATAATCTTGGCTTTAAAGCTGCACTCATTTATTTGTGAAGACATACATTTTGAATATAAGAATTTAGAGAAATATGCTAACTTACCAAGCCTTAGCTACGAAGTCACATTTGTGAAATTCTTTGTATTATAACATTTTGGGTACTTCACGTACTACTTACAGATCCACTAACACAACCTGTTTAGAATCAACTTTACTGAAGTGTAACACGTATGTAATAAGATGTATCTATTTTAGGTGATTAGTTCATTAAATTTTGACAAATGCATTCATTTTAATGAATATTCCTATAAAGTTGCAGCATCTTTAATAAACTTAATTCTCTCTTGCTCTATTTATAGACAATGCCTCACCCATCCCTGCTCTAGGCGACCACTGATTTGCTTCCTGTCAGCCTAGATCAGTGATTTTCAACCTTTTTTATCTCATGGCACACGTGAACTAATTACTAAACTTTGTGGCACATTTAAATATATATTTTTTGCTAATCTGACAAATATGTAGGTAACATTTTGATTCATTCACACCAGATGTCTATTGGTGTTTTGGCTGTTGTCATTTTTTATTTGACAATCTAAGGGGAAAGAGGTCGGAGCCCCTGACTAAACAGTCAGATACTGCATGTTTTAGAAATTCTTGCAGCACACCCGTCGGAAAATCACTAGTCTCGATTAGTTTTGCTTGTGTTAGCATTTCATGAGCTTGTTGTATCTGTGAGTTTGTGATTTTAACCTAGTAAGAAATTCTAGTTGCCAATTGTCAGTACATCTGTTTCATTGCACAGATGAGGGTGTGAAGACATCCGATGTTTCAGCAGTTTGGCTGCAGTTCTATTCCTGGTTAGAATCAAAGTCAATGTTAACAGCGAATTCTTCCAATTCCTTGACCAGGGATTTCTCATCTTCTTAACTCTAGATGCACCACAAAAAAGTGAAAGACACAACACAATAAAAATGTTTAAATAATGATTTCTCCCTATACTCTACTGATTATTTGGGAAACAGAGTAAAGTGATATCTTCTTTAATTTATATTTTTAAGAAAAATTTGGATATACTGAACTTATATTGCCATAGAGACTGAGATTTCAAATATTATTTGGAAGCATTTCAATTCTACCAACTTGAATTGTATTTGGAGTTACTCATGATTAACATGAAACTTTTCTTTAGTGATGTTACAAGAATAGCCACTAATCCATTTTCATTAAAAAGTCACTTACTTTTAACCAGGCAAAGGATATCTGCCTTTTGTTTTGATGATTTTAAAATGGATCAAATAATGGCTTCTTTGTTACATTTGAATCTGCACTTAAAAAGAGTAGATAAATAATGAGATATATTTTTCACTTTGCTCTTACTTATCCTAAGTACATTCCAGTTAGTGGTTTCTTCAGACCCATATCTGCAGAGGTATTAACTACACAGTCAAGGGTTCCACTCTTCTCCCAGAAAAATGGACCCACACACGGAAATGACGATCACAAGTAAACGTGCTCATCTGGTCTCAGAGGAGATTTAGGGTAATAAAGACGCAAATTTGGAAATTAACCTCTAATTTGTATGGGACGTCACAGACATGATAGGGCTGCTTAAAACATGAGATTTTAGCATGTGAAACAAACAACAACCAGTCCTCAGCCCTAAGGAACTTTACTAGTTAAAGGAGAGGCCAGTTAAGGCATCTCAGAGGGGGTGGCAGCCGTGTGGGAGAAAAGCAGGTGGTAGTAGTAGTGTGAATGGGAAATAAAAAAAGAACAGAAGTGTATCTTTAAAAAGTAAAAGTGAGTAACTCTGTGGAATGCTCTGGGAGGTTAAATGAGATGAAAGGAGCAAAATACGTGTTATACTTAGAAACTTGAAATTCTAAAACTGTGAAAGAGAACAGTTCCATTTAAGTGATATATGCCAAATCAAGATTAGAGGAGACAGGGAGATGGAAACACGGTGACAAAGTAGACACAGCGTGGGGGGACACGGCTCCGTCAGGCGGTCTGTATGTTGGGGAAATACGCTTTGGGGGTAAGCTGGACATAGTGTCAGGACAGCTTGAGTGTGCTTTAGGAAGGGAGATCCTCCGACATGTCTAAACACTGACAGGTCAATCCCAAGGAAAGGAGGGCTGCATGCGTACAAGCAGGAGGGAATAATTAATGAAAACCATTTCTGAAAAATGGGGAAAGCGCAAGTGGAGGTTTTGATCTTGTATAAGAGGAGGAAGAAAGCAATGGAGAATTAAGGCAAAGCTGTAGCTTTTCTGGTGGGATAAGCAGTGGTTACTTCTGGATGAAGGATATTTACAGTGTGAAACATGAGAAAGTTCACTCGCTAAGGACAGAAGTAATATGGCAATTTTTGGTGAGAAGGTATGAAATCTACAGCTGTAGAGAGCAGTATATTTTTTCTTCAACTATGCTACAACCTGGGACCTTCATGTTTCACGCATTAATAACAGCCCATTATTATTTGTCCTTCAATACAGGGTATGATGAGGAAGAAATTAAAACAAATGTAGGGGTTCACTTCAGATATGTAGTCTCTCCCCTTCCCAAAGCCAAATAATGACAGAATCATTCATTGCCAATCTAGGAATTTGAGTCTCGTGCCATCTTTTTCTCTAGTTCCTTTGGAATTCTGCAGCAGAGGTGTATGTGCAGGAACACACACCATGTAGGACCGTTGCACAAAGCCAGAGAAGTTCCATGAGACTGATGATGTCATGCAGAACTGGGCAGCTAGTTATTCCTCATCAACTGGAAAAATAACAAAGGTAACGTTATACTGACTCCTTTATACCCTGGGAATCATTATTCTTAACATGACCTACAGTTTTTTACACCCACCTATTTGTGCTTTTTGAATCCAAACTGTCCCTTTCAAAAACAGGACAGCATGCAGTGCATTGTAATATCCCATTGGTGCCCTGTGTTGTTTCGTCAGCTGTTCACTATTGGCCTGATTCATCGGTATTTCCGACCTAAAGAGAATGAACAGGTGGTGTGGAGGTAAGAAATCATGCGGATGTTAATGTGGCATCACTTTATGCGGAACAAGAGGGAGCATTTCAGAATCCTGGGCTGCCAATCTACTTTGTTGGCACTTGCGGTGTAAACTGGAACGCTGTTTTGAGAACAGGCATGTTGCCATCGTAACAGATGGCTACGAATATTGACAGCCAAGTGATCATGTATGTACATCAGTTGTGGGTGTTGAAAGCAAGATGCTCATTTAAGAAGGTCAAACAGCAGGCTGCCCTGAGCTTCCACAAATAATATTAAGAGGCGTAGCTGTCTACTTCTCCTATTGTATTGATTATGTTCTTGTGCTTTCGTATGATTATTTAGATAACTCAGGCTGAGAATTTTATTGCAATCAATAGAACTCATAGCAGATGCCCCACCTCTGGAATAAGTAAAATGATTGATTGTGTAGGCAAAAAAAACCAAAAAGGCGTATATGTCACATAAAATGAGTGGGAATTGTGGGTAAATTGCATGTCATACTTTCTTTTTAAGTAGGTTTCTTCATCTAGTAAATTAATTCACAAGCAGCTCTCAAGCTTCCACTAAACTAGTCTGGCTTATTGTTTATTAATTTTGAAAAATAAGTACATGACTGCAACCCTATGAAAAGTCTATATTGCCCTGGCTGGTGTGGCTCAATGGATTGGATGGATTGCCAAACAGAGGGTCACTGGTTCGGTTCCCAGTCAGGGCACATACATGGGTTGCAGGCCAGGTCCCCAGTAAGGGCTGTGCGAGAAGCAACCACACACTGATGTTTCTCTCCCTCTCTATCTCCCTCCCTTCTCCTCTCTCTAAAAGTAAATAAATAAAATCTTTAAAAAATACATTAAAAAAGAAAAGTCTATAGAGCATGATTTCTACTATTTTTCCTTAAATAAGCTAAATTCATGTACTACCAATCTACTGTGGCATATTAATCATTCAGTTTCAAATTAATTATCAAAAATATCATAAGTTATACTAAAATATGCTCTCTAATAATGTATATTCAAGTTTTATACACCAACAATATTTTTATAAAGGAATAAATGAATGCATGCTAGTAGTATGTGTGGGAGACAGATTCTCAATTGCCTTCACTCCAAGTATCACCATCTCCTGGTATCTATGGCCTTGTGGAATTTCATCTCTTTGAGTACCGGAAGCACCTGTAACTTATCCTAAGCAATAGAACATGGCAAAGTTGATGTAAGTTCATTTCCGTTATTGTTCTATATAACACTATAGCTTCTATACTGTTAGTGGACTCAGCTTTATTGCTTTTTGGTTTTGCTTGTTTTGAGAAAGCAAATGGCCATAGTGCAGAGGTCCATGTGGTAAAGAATTAAGAGTCACTTCTGTCCAGCAGCCAGCTAGGAGGAGAGGGGGACTTCTGGCTAACAGCTAGCAAAATAATGAATCCCCCACTCCAGAAGACAGTGAGGAACTGAATCCCACCAACGATGTGAAGTTGGAAGCTGATCCCTCTCCGTCTAGCCTTTGATAGACTCCTGCTCAGGCTGCTTCCTTGACTGCGGACTTATCAGAGATCCTGAAGCAAAGTACCGAGCTCATTTAATTTTGAATTCCAGACTTCAGAGACCGCAGTAACAAATGCAAGTTGATTTAAGCCACTAAGTTTGTGGTAATCTGTAACACAGACATTAATAATGAATATAATATGTTAATTAATAAATTAGTGAAAAATGGACTAGCATTGCAGAGAGTTGCATAAAAAAGATTGTCTTTCAACTGACAGAACAGGTATTTTTGTAACCTAGGAGACAGAAGGAAGTACGATTCATAAAGAAAATATGAATGCTAGAGAGAATGCTGATACCAGGGTAAACAAAGATCTCTGCCTGAAAGGACCCCACATTTTATATACTTTTTTTTAATCTTTGAATTCACAGAAATGTGTAAAGTGATTGGTGTGTAGTAGATTTTCACTAAGTTTTATAAATAATTTCTAAATGATGAAAAATTGGTAGTATAAGTAAATAAATGAGAGAAAGCAATAATACTGAGCTGCTGGATAACAGATTATTTGGTGAATGATTACATAAGAGTGAATATTTTAGGGTGATAATCAGTGCAAGATGAGCTGACATTTACTTTGTATTGCTTATGGGTGTGTAATAAGCAAGTATTTAATAAGCACCATTATATTTAATACAAGGTTAACAGTTAGTCATTGTTTGATTGCAGTATACTTATAAACATGGTAAAGCTTAGATATGTTAAGCTAATTGTGCCATGTCTCTAACTCTTACAAGATGATGAGCTGAGTTTTAATTTCAGGATTTCCTGGTTTCAAAGACCATGTTCCGAATCACTACCATAGACTAGACAAATAATGAAAGACAAAGCTGGGGAATACAGTTTTCAATTAGCAATGAAATAGAATTAAGAATAGGAAACACATACCTGGGTTATAATCATAGCCCCATCAATAAAGAATTATGAAGTTTAAAATCATACTTTCATCTCTAAATCAAGAACTGTTCAATAAACTGTTTAAAATCTGTTTCCACATTAAAAGTTGATAATTATAGAAGAGTATGTGAGGTTCATTTTGAGATCCTTGAGTTAGGAATTAATACATATGAAATTTCCACCTTTTTAGATTTTGAATTAAAGTTTACACTGCAGGTTACATCATTGTATATTCTACTTTGTTATTTAATTTGATAATCAAATTTAACAATTTGTTTCAAGTTCAATAAAAATAAAGTATCTTATGTTCTAAGTGAGGAGAAGTTACTATAAATGGTTCCTAAAAGGAGGTGGGTAGAATGGATCACAGAGCAGATAGAAATGTACTTTATTCAGAGGAACGCTTGCCTACTTGTTGTGGAAGAGAAGAGAGTTGAAATTATCAAATTGAATGTTTGTGGAGTTACTATCTCATGGGTTTTATTTGCCTTCCTATATGAAATAACTACATTCAGTTAAAGGGAGGAAAGAAAAGGAGAAAAAAAAGATGTAGTCTAAAATGATTTAAAATAACTGAGTAGTAAACAAAGAACCAAGTTCCTTGATTAGGAAAAAATATTGATCTGAGAATATGAACTAGTTTTCATTATTAACTATAAATGTATAGTAAAGCGATATCTATTTGATTTTACTCATTAGCATTTAATTGTATGGGGACAGGTTTAGGGAAGTTACATAGAGATATTTTATACATGCATAGGTATTGCTCGGTAAGTTACAAAATGATAGAAGGGCAAGGAAGTTAAAATAACTAAAAAGAAATGGTCCATAAATCTCAGTTGTATATAAAGAAAGACACAGCCTATGAATAAAAAGCTATGCTTAGAAATTAGGATACTTAACACTGAAACTTCAAGGGTGTATTGCTTCCCAATGATCCAGCATGTGATCATAGGATGGGTGTCAAAACTATAATAACGTTATTTATATAGAAGATGATAATTTTTATCAGGAACAGGAAGACAGCCTAATAGATTGAGGAGTAATTCTGTAGATCAGATAAGATGATAGATAAATGAAGATAATATCCATAAAAGAGGACTATTACAGAAAAAAGAACTGTAGAGAGAAGTATATCAAGATGGCCCAATCAGTAGTGAATTTTGCAAGATGCTAGAGGAAAAAAACACTTTTGAAATAAGGATCACTGTAATCTTATATTTCAACATGAGTTATAATGGAAAGCAAAAGAATAAAAAGCCTCTATTTGAGGGCACTGAAAAGGAAGTAATGTACTCATTTAAGAAATAAAGTTAGAAGAAACTTTGAGGCAAGAAAAATTAAGACTGCAGTTTAAGATTTTGACATCGGAACCGAAGATCCATTGTTCATAGCAGCAGTGTTCAAGGGTGGGGGAATGGAGAAGAAAGCTCATTAGTAAAAGGAAACTTAGAGGACTGCTTAAGAGATAAGAATAAACTACAAACGTATTTGTAAGAAACATACATGTTGAGCATTGACCAAAATCAACAGTAATAAGTACTGTAATTGATTTAGTCTTGACATTTTCTTGCACCACAGACAGAACATTTGCATCTAGTGAAATACAGCAGAAACCTGGATGGGACTGCCCAGAAGTTATGACATGGAGCTGGGCATTATTTTTCCAGAGTTAGTACCGTGCAGGATGTCACCAAGATACAAATATCTTGCAGGTGGGAGCCGACAGCGGCTCCGTGTAGCCATTACTCAGTATAGCCTTGTTGGGGCAACACTCTGCCACATTGAATATATCGGTTCATCTGGTTTGCCATTTGTCAAGGTATTGCCTTATTTGCAAGAGATGCTACAGCGATTATAAAATTAGCATTGTATAAATAAAAATAAGAATAATAATGGCGGTGTGTCACAGAGATTCGCAAAAATGCACAGGAAAATTCTAAGGCTGAAGAAAGATTTGTTACCATATGCTTCTGATACTGAAGAAGTGGAATGAATTTGGTTCTAACAGCCTAACCAAAAATGGAGGCATAACAAAAACAGTAAGCACAAAAGAAACAAGATATTTTTAAAACAATACATAGTCTGATATCAAAAACTGATTTTTTTCCTTAAAAATTGAGCTTTCTTTAAAAGAAGCTCATGGAAAAAGTAAAAGTATCCCCTAATTTATTCCTACAAATGACAGAAGAATGTTTTTAATTTTAAAAAAATAATATGCTTTATTTTCTTTCCATGTATTAATTTACTTATCAGTAAAAAATGGAATTATAATAGTACATATATCAGGGGATCATTGTAAGAAATAAATGATTTTTTTTCATGAGATTAGCCTTGGATCTGACACATAAAAGTTGGCCATTTTTATTATTATCATAGACATTTTTCCTTAAACAGTTCGAATGTAAAATATTCCATCATGTGATTGTAGGTTAACTGAGATACATCACACACACAGAACTAACATTTATAAGGCACTGATATGAAAAGTCTGCTTTAGGAGAACTATACAGTGCCAGATTACAACCCTAAATTTTAGTACACGTATGCACCTTTACAGTAATACCAATGACATTCACTAAATGCATTTGAATGTGTGTACAGGACATAAGTTTTAGACTGCTGTTTAACGGAACTTGAAAGTCTGTTTCACTGAATTTGAAATGTCCTAAGGTGTATTTCAAATAAACAGCTGTACATATCAATATTCTTCATTTTTGAAAATACGTTCCCTCACACTGGACATACCTGCGGCAGCTAGATGCTCCTCTCGTGGCGCACTCACACGCCAGCAGTCCCTGGCTGCTTTCCACGTGGAACAGTGTTTTCCCACTTGCTCTAGATCCACAGGACACTTCTTCTGGGTCCCGTGAGACCCCTACCCGTGTTTAATTGAAAATGGACTTTGCACAACTACTCCTCTTGGAGCTACTTATTTCTTGAGGAATGGTAGGTAGCAACTGGCTAATACTGGCCACATAGGTGGGTAATAATTTAATGAATATATAAGGTTGATTCCCTAATGCTATGGCAATTAAGAGACAAAGGAAGCATAGTGCATGACCAAGTCAAGATGTTATTTTCGTGGAAGGGAATTCTCAACATGAATATAAGAGCGGATTAAATGAGTATTAACATTGTCATACAGATTTGCTGAGAATAATACTTGCAACAAAATGTGCAGAAATACAGAATGATGTGACTATTTTGATAACTGCCTGATCTGGTTTAAATATTAAATGGCTTTGGCTAAATCTAAACCCCATTACATTTTTTTTGCTTTAATTTTAACCTTTTCTAATATTCAACACTTCAAGAATTAATGTTAATATCTGACTACAACTATTAGGTAGGATTATGAGTCATCATATTATGGTTATTTTACCTTTTATGTATTAAAATACAATGCTTCAGCATAATTTTAGAAAACAGAAAGCCAATGCTTTAGTGGGATATAAAATAGTTTTTAGGAAATTCTGTCTCTAACATTTTTGTATAATTTCTATAAGATCAAATATAAAATTTATATTACTATTACTTAAAATTAACATGCATTTCTTTAATTTATACTAGGTGAGTTAACCAATTTTCTATTCTCACTTGTGATTACATAAAATTATTTTTTAAAGAGTTTTCTAAAAATAAAATAAGCCATAAGGTATTTTAATGATAACTCATAATATAATTTTACAGTAACATATTAAAATAAACTTTAGTAAAAGTGAGACCATTCTAATGGAAAATACACACAGTTGAGATTTGTGTGTGTGTGTGTTTCCTAAATAATCTGAAATACTAAACCGGAAGATTAGTATTCATATAAACTTGAAGCATGACTTTCTTCTTTATTCTTTTCCTCATCATCTTTCTTTTGTACTATTGCTGAGAATAATTATGCTAAGTACTATAGGTATACTAACCCTTCTGATGGAGGAACTCAAGACGTGGAAAATTTTAGTATTTAGTTTCTGGTAATAGTTAATAAGACTCGTAGTTAATGCATGTGAAAAGCTATTGTTTCAGGAACTGCAGGCACAGCCCACCCTGACTCCCGGAGACCACCTGTGATTGAACTTTGTGCTCCAGAGGATACCATAAGTAATCAAGGTGGCATTTGAGCCATTGTGTTCCAGGGAGAAACAGAAGGCCACTCAGGATACAGATAAAAGAAAACCGCCAAAGACACAGGACACAGGAAACAGGTAAAGAAAATCACTGTCAACAGATGAAAGGATGTTAGGATACTGTCAGACTGCAGCTTTTATCTGATTAGCCTCTTTCCTGAAATCCAAACCCCTTTCCTACACATTTTCCCCCTTAGAAAAAGGCTGGCTTGAAAGGAAGCAGTAAGAAGGTCTGTTAAGGTACAAACTCTTCCTCTTCTCAGATGCCTGGCCAGCTGACTAAAGAGCCCATCAAAATGTAATCCCTGTCCACCTATTGGGTCTGGTAGGTGACAGGCAGCCCTAACCCCGGCTTTTCTGGTTTCACATCCACTCCTCACAACCTCACAAGTTAGGTAATACTATCACTAGCAATTTAGAGGAAGAGAGTGACTTGCTGGAGATCATACCTGTGATTATCAGAGCAGGGGAGATTTAAACCCTGGTCATTTGGGTCAGATTCCCTGTGTCTCACCATCACACACCCCTTTAAGTGTTATGAAAAATTAAAGACTAAGCTCTGTCATTGAATCTACAAAGAATGAAACTTCATATGTCCTCAAAGTAAAACTATGGTAGAAATGAGATTCACTGTAAATGTTTTTTAAGTCACAGAAACTATATATAATCATAAAACTATGAAACTCCTAGAAGAAAACACAGGAGAAAACAGATAAAATTGAATACGGTGTTGACTTTTTAGCTACAATACCAAAGGAAGGACAGATGAAAGAATTAATAAGTGGGTATCATTAAAATTAAAAACTTCTACTCTGATAAAACAATACAACGTCAAGCAAATGAGAAGACAAATCACAGACTAGGAGGAAATATCTCCCAAAGACACAACTGATAAAGAACAGTTATCCAAAATAAACAAAGACTCTTAAACCTCTGCAGATGCCTTATTCCAACTTGAAAAGTACATCCTGTCATAAAATAAATGAGATGCTAATTTTTTCCCCTTCAAAGAAAGCCATTGGCTAGCACAAGTAGTCACTCAAGTGAGTTCAGAGTTAACGCTTTGTCACATGGACACTGTAAGGTCCTTTACTAGAGAGCTAGTTGTTTATCTTAACAGCATGTATATAATGGGTTGATCCGCTTGCCTCAGAAAAGGGTAAATTTTTTCTCTTCCCTTGCAGTCTCTTAGAGGGTTGCCTGAGATGCAAATCACATTCTAGTTTAATACTTAGTCAAAAATAAAATGTTTATTTTTAGTCTACCTTTGTGGAGAGGCAATGTGGTTGATTAGGAAATTTTGTTTTTAATTTTATTTTCTGCAACACTTACAATTACTAATTACTTTAAGTTATTGGCATTATGACATAATAATGGTGAGTTAGTTTCTATTTTTTTTAATTTCCTGAATTTGTTCTTTATGGAAACCTCCAGATTCTCAAATATTTCCAAAACATGACTTTCAAATGTCAAACTATTAGAATTTGTATATGTGTCAGCCTAAGTAAGGTGGCTATTACTTTTTATTTATTACATTAGTTCGTGGAATTATAAGATGATGCCCTGGAGGAAAACATAAAATATCTTAATAGTAACAATGTAATAATTCACAGTGTAATGGGGTAAGTTAGGGCAGAGATTGCTGGAAAGCAGGAGAGACCACCAATCCCGGGAACCCCAAATCCGGCAAAAGTTTTCTCCCCCGTCTACCAAGAAAAGGTGGGGGCAGGGAACGCTGCAGAGGCTGCAGATTAAGAGCACTTTACCTTCTCTGAAGCAGGGAGGAGCCACCCAGAGTAAAAAGCACAGTGTTTGAGGCACATTGCATAACAAAGGCAGCTGTCACCTGTAAAGGAGCTACTGTGTTGACAGCCCCCGCAACCCAAGCCTTTCAGGCAAGGAGAGGCCTTGGGGGGGGACTTTGCTCCTTTCTCACCTGGAGGTGGAGAAAAGGCAAATATGGCCAACACTCTCTCTCATTGGTTGGAAGGCTGGACACCCCCATTGGCTTCTAGAGTGCATGGAGTTTGTGGAGAAAAAACTTTTTGAACAAGAGACAGGGAGAAACTCTCTCTCTTGGAACCATAGTGACAATAAAAAATATATATTTTTTAAAACAAAAAAGAAATCCAAAGTACAAGACTTTGGATAATAACTAATTGTGAAATCTAAACACATTTTGTTATGATCATAGATTTAAGAATTTGGTAATTGCATAATTAGAACTGCATGTATTTAAAAAATACTTCCCAATTATGGAGATCATGCTTCTGAGTTTTAGACATAAAATCAATAATATATACAAATAACCAATATTATTTTTCATGATTGAGTGGAATATATGTTATAAAGGAAAAACACATTTTACTTTATTACATAGCTAGAGTGTTAAAATTAATATAATTTATTTCATTATTTTGGCTGTAAGTGACTGTGTTTGTAGTAGGAACATGTTCAGTCACAGTTCTTGCTGTCCAAATCTCTCCTTTTATCTTTAAACAAGTTAATCAAGGAAGTGTTCGAGGTTCAAAGAGATTTTAATGGGCATTTCTCCTCACAGCCTTTTAGCAATGTTGCATTTATTGTTGAGGTAGTAAAATACATACATACAAAAATCTTTCCAAGAAATTTTGTTTACTAAATGTATTATCCCTAAGACATTCTTGGTATTGATGTCTATACGTTGTAGGTCACTAATGTTCTCAAACAGATCAATGTTAATTGTTACTTGATGAAACTGAACATGACAGGAATGTATTTCTAAATTTGATTTTGTGAACATTTACAATATGGTAAGTAAAAAATCTGGCAACAAATCATTTCTGATAAAATAATAAATGGATCATATGATGTGAACCTAATAACCAGTAATGATTAAGTCAATTAATTTGGCAAGGGGATCATAAATAATGACACCCAGTAAAAAAAATGAAATATTTTAATTATGCATTCTTATTTTTGAAAACAAATTACTGAGTGTGATAGTTTGTAATTTAAAAGGTTATTTTATTAATTATGACTTATATTTGTAGATTGATATAGAAACCCAAAATAAGAGTGGCTTGAACTTGATACTTGAGTTATCTCATTAATCTAAATATGGAGATTAAAAGACTTTTATGAAGATGACAGTACACAAGGTTGGCCAAGGACCCCCACTCCTGCTATGGGTTTGCTGTCATCCCTAGCTGGTTTCCTACATCTGCCCAGTCAAGGTTACTTCATTTGTAGTCTCAGGTAGTAAGGTATAGAAAGGTGAGGGAAGTGCCAAATCTTCCTAAGGAAAATGGCAGAGAGTGAGCCATAGCACTATTTCTTGATACCGCTGGCCAGGCCCTGGTCACAATGCCACATCTAACATCTAACACAAGAGACAGTGTGGAGCATAATCTTACTTTTCCAAACAATGGTATGACTAGTGCCTCCCAATTCCAAATCTAAATAACAATACAAAAGAAAACATAATGAAAAATAAGCAAACAAAACATAAGCCTTGATATAAGAAACAAAAAGAGGGGAAATGAAATTGAGGGAACACTAGTAATCTTTGAGACATCACCAAAACAAGCAAAGAAAACTCTAAAGCAAATTACACATAATATATATGAATATTCAACAGAATTAGTTTAATATCTAGTAGTGGCTTCTACTTCTTAGCCATCATTATGTATTTTCCTTTCAATCAAAAATACTAAAAGTAATCCTAATGTGCTTCTTACTTTAGAAATTACAAATATTGTGAAATATGTTATAATAAATATATATTGCAAAGGATTAGAAGATGTTAGAAGGGTAAGACTTTAGAAATAATAAACTTGAAAAATTCAGCTAATACGGTTGTTCAAGGTGACAAAATGAGTCAGTATGAGTCTCAAAATTATGACAATTTTTCTAAACTGATACTAAAAAATGACTAAAATAGTGTACAACTGATTATCATTTGAAGCATTACAAAATATAGTTATGTTATTTCTTAAGTTTATTTTATTGATTGTACTATTACAGCTGTCTCATTTTTTTCTCCACTTTATCCCCCTCTGCCTGGTACCTCCATTCCCTCCAGCATTCCCCACCCCTTAGTTCATGTCCATGGGTTGTACATATAAGTTTTTGGCTCCTCTATTTCCTATACTATTCTTAACCTCCCCCCTGTCTATTTTGTACCTACCAATTATGCTTCTTATTCCCTGTAACTTTTCCCCATTCCCCCCACTCCCTGCTGATAGCCCTCCATGTGATCTCCATGTCTGAGATTCTGTGAAGGTGGGACAGCCCAGTCCATCAGCCTCCGCCTCACCCAACAGGTCCACCAGCCACTGCCCTGCTGCTCATCCTCTCCACACCTACTGCCCGTCTCTGCCCCTCCTACCACTCTGGATGAGTGTTTCTTCTGTAACTCCTTGGTTGTTGGACTTCCATACAGTTCAATTTTCTTGTGATTCTTGTTGCTTTTTGTTTTTAAATTGGTTGTTATCCTTCTCTTGGTTGTACAAGGAAGCAAAGCATATCTACCTATGCCTCCATCTTGGCTGGAACTAGAGTTATGTTTTAATATAAATGTAGTGAAAACATCAAAATAAAATCTACAAGTAGATTTTATATGACACATTTTTTAATTAGTCAGCTTTATACTGAAGTTATGATTTCATCTCCTGACTAGAGGAAGTATGAAATAAATATGCAGATGTGCACAGTCTAATTCTTTCCCATAGCCTAGAGAGGATACCTGCAAAACCCATGCTAAGTTCTAAGTAGTTATAAAAAATTGTCACCACATACAACTGTAATTGAATAACAATAAAAATTTTTTAAAAAGTTATCACCAAATCAAGGTAACTTTCCCTATGGTGCTTGTTTCGGGGGAAAATTTTTTAGGGTGAAACATTATGCATCTTGATGATAAGGTTTTATACATACCTCAAAAGTCATCCAACTTTACGCAAAAAAATCTATTCATTATATAAAGCATGGTGTTACAGTGTAGGGAAATCTTTAAAAGGTATATTTTATATTTTGCTTTTGAAATTTTATTGACTAGAAAAAATAGGAAACTAAGATAGCAGAGAGATTTATTCAATAAAGGTAATAAAACTTTGTTATACATGATATTACAAAGAATTATAATGTAATCATATATCCCTTTCATGGTTATATAGAATTTTTGAGGTTTTTTTATTGAATCAATAATCCTTTTAAAATGTTCAAAACTGTTTTTACTTGTTTTAATATTTATAATGGAAGGTAATGAAAACAATATTTTATAAACTGGACCTTCATAAAAATCCTGTCTTTTAAAGTTCATTACATGGGTTTACCATGTAGGTGAAGATAAAGTATAATGGGGTCCTCTGATAATTTCTGGAGCTAATCCCCTCTGGAGAGTTACCGGATAAATCGACCTTATGCAGAAACAGTCTCTGTATTGCATCGCTTGTTGCCACTATTTATGTTTCATCACCCACAGAAATCACATCAGAGGAGAATCAAGCATCAATTTTAGGTCCCTATTATTTTTTACTTTACATAGCTCACCATCTTTCAGCTGTACACTTGTCACTCTGGACAGAAATACAGATGGAAGCTCACATCTAATTAACACACCATTAAGTACTGTACATTTACAACTTCAGAAAATGAACAGAATAAACTGGATTTGATTGCTATCCTAAACTTAGAATGTGATTCAATGTTTTAAATCTGTTATGTTAGATTTTTAAAAAAGGAACTTTTAAAAATGGAAGTAATGGACAAGGTATGTTAGCAAATTGATTTTTTTTCTCTTAAAAAAAACACTTTGTATTCCTGTTGTCTGAAAATGTTTGTTCCCCAATGGCTCTGTTAGCTGCATTACCTTATGTCTATGACATACAGACCACAGTATTTTAAATTTGTAGAAATTTTGGCAAATAAACAAAATTATATTATTAGCCAGAGAGTGATAAGTCAAACATTTTGGTCATGCGTGACAGCCCACGTATCTCCTCCTAATGCAGCCACCTCACTTCGCAAAAACAAACAACACTGTAGAAGGTGGAGTTCTATATATATTGGAAAAAATCAAGGCTACATGTGACACAATTTATTTCCAGCTGTAAGCATTTGAACATTTTCTACCTATAAAAAGTCTAGTGGGAGAAATTAAATTATTGACCCTGAGCACTTATTTTTAAATAGAAGAGTGAATTTACTTTCCTAACCATTAATCAAAGAGAAGTGGGAAGAACTTTAAAAGAAATGCATTTCCAAGGCAAGCTTGAAGATTGAAGTTCGCCCAGCTCTCTGATATAAAAATAAAAACGGCCTTGCCTGTGTGTAGTTTGCCTTCGACACCAGCTCCAACAAACTACGTTGGCAAGGCCATCGTCATAAACAGCGACAGTAAGAAATGTGACTCTTCATCTTCTCTCCAGATCACTTTGCTGGGACAACCCAGTGTCATACGAAGGCATATTTCATCGCATGGGTGAAGAATGACTGGGAAAGATTTCTCTCTCTTGCTCACTTCAGAGCCTCTTAAAAAATAAATAAGTGAAAAAGATAGAGACAAAGAAAAGAAAGAGGAGCTAAGAAGGAAAATGGAAAGGTAAAAGGAGAAAAGAGAAATAATTGAAGAAGTGAAAGCTAAAGAGTAAAAGAAAACATAGAGAACTAAGTTATCTATTAATAAGTGTATATTTGAAAAAAATTTTAATTTTGTATGTAGGGATCATATGTTTAAATATAATTAAATGATATATAATAAAGTGTTGAACATGGGTCAAAATATGCAAGGTAAAAAACAAACAAATATGATAGAAAAGATATTGTCATATAAAACTAAAATAATGAAAGGAGACTGATAGAATTCTTAGTTTTATTAGTTCTTGAATTCCGAGTCAATTTTCCAGCAGTTTCTGACTTGCACAAGGAAGAAGTCCTGATCCCTAGTTGAAATACCACTGATCATTCTCATGCTATCTGTACTTTTTTTTTAATTTTACTTATTTATTTTTATTCAGTTACAATTGTCTGCATTTTCTCCCTTTGCCTCCACCCCACCCCAGTCAGTCCCACCTCCCTCCCCCACCTCCACCCTCCCCCTTGATTTTGTCCTTTAAAGTACAGTAGCTCTGTACTTTAAACAGGTGAATCATTTTATTATTCTATTCATTCTCTCCGTCCTGCCTTTTTCTTATTCATCGTCTAATTCTTGTGTTCCAGTTCTCTTTCTCTCTTTTTTCTGCTTTAAGTCATGTACTTTGCCAATAATCATAAGAACCAGGATCAAATTTGGACAATGAGGAACCTAGGACATGATGGCATATTAAGGTTGTGATGATAATCATGTCCAATGTACAGACTAGATAACACTTTCTAGGTGAATACTGATATGGCTCATTATTAAGAGATTAGGAGATTAGGATGATCAAATCAAAAACAAAAGTTAGGACAGTTTTCATTTAGTTACAGTATTCCACTAAAAATTATGAATGGTATATTAAATATACCAGTAAAGAGGAAATGTTAAGTTATTGATACTCATAAAAATTTTTACACATCAAATACACACAAATGCACTTCAGCATTTCAACTATCTGCCATAAATATTTAAAAATAAATAATTATTCAAATTCTGTTGGCATAGACCCAATTCTTGACATTGTGTTTAAGAAATTGAATGTGACCGTTAAGATCTAAAATAATATAATAAGTTTGGTATAACTGTAATGCATAGAAGGTAGAAAGAGAGATGATGACAAAGTAATATCTATTTTGAACAGTTGTTTTTTAAATTTATTTTATTCAAATTATTTTTTTAACTTTTATTGTTTATGCTATTACAGTTTTCCCAATTTTTTCCCCTTCCCCCCTCCCCCTAGCCCTCTCTTCACTCCCACAGTCAACCCCCCACACCATTGTCCATGCCCTCCCGTGAGCCATTCATTCATGTTTGTTCTTTGACTAATCCCTTCACCTCCTTTTGTCCAGTCCCAGTCTGCCCCACCCACTTACAGCTGTCAGTTGGTTTCACGTTTACATGCCTCTGTTTCTATTTCACTTTTCAGTTTATTTTGTTCATCAGTTTCCTTTTATAAGTGAGGTCATATGGTATTTGTTTTTCACTGACTGACTTATTTCACTTAGCATAATACTCTCCAGTTCCACCCATGCTGTCACAAAAGGTAGGAGTTCTTCCTTTTTCCTGCTGCGTGGTGTTCCATTGTGTAACTATACTGCAGTGTGTGTTTGTTTTCTTAACTCACTCATGGACTGATGAACACTTAGGCTATTTCTAAATCTTGGCTATTGCAAATAGCACTGCTATGAACATAGGGGTGCATATATTCTTTTGAATTGGTGTTTCAGGATTCTTATAATATATTCTCAACTGTGGAATCACTGTGTCAACAGGCAGCACAATTTTTAATTTTTTGAGGATATCACCATTCTGTCTTCTACCAACTGCATTCCCACCAACAGGGCACTACGGTTCCCTTTTCCCCACATCCTTGCCAACACTTGTTGTTTGTTAATTTATTAAGGATAGTCATTTTGGCAGGTGTGAGGTGGATAGCTCATTGTAGCTTTAATTTGTATCTCTCCGATGGCTAGTGATGCTGAATGTCTTTCATATGTCTCTGGGCCCTGTGTATGTCCTCCTTGGAGAAGTGTCTGTTCAGGTCCTTTGCCCATTTTTTAATTGGATTGTTCAACTTCCTGGTAATGAATCATATGAGTTCTTTACATATTTTGGAGATCAAACTCTTGTCTGATGTGTCATTAGCAAATATGTTCTCCTATACAATAGGTTCCCTTTTTATCTGGATAACAGTTTCTTTAGCTGTACAGAAACTTTTAAATTTGATGTAGCCCCATTTGCTTATTTTTTTTTCTTTGTTTTCTGTGCCCTAGGAGATATATTGGCAAAACTATTGCTATGTGAGATATCTGAAATTTTACTGCCTATGCTTTCCAATAGGATTTTTATGGTGTTATATACTTATATTTAAGTCTTTTATCCATTTTGAGTTTATTCTGGTATATGGTGTAAGTTGGTGGTCTAAGTTCATTTTTTTACATGTACCAGTGCAGTTCTCCCAGCTCCATTTACTGGAGAGGCTGTCTTTACTCCATTGTGTGCTCTTGCTTCCTTTGTCATACATTAACTGACCATGAAGATGTGCATTTATTTCTGGGCTCTCTCTATCGTGTTCCATTGATCTAGGTGTCTGTTCTTATGCTCATTTCAGACTGTTTTGATTACATTTGTCTAATAGTGTAATTTTGAAAGAATGAGTGAGCTACTTGGAGTAACGTATTATCATTCGATAATGAGCATAATAGGAGTCAGACATAAAGATAAACCATTTAAATTATTAAATTTCACTGATTATCCTAATCATAATCTACCAGCATTTGTTTCATCATACTATGTTATATCCATGAAGTCAAAATGTGCAGCTTAATTCCAGCTTTTCCAACAAAACCATCTTTCATTGTTTAGCATTTACACAACCTTTGAGCTAATGACATGTTACAGTGTTGTGGCCTTGACTGGAAGGAGAGAATGAACAAGTTATCCACTGGTTTTACAGTTTCTATAAAAGATAATTGATGGGTTGAGTCATTCATTTAGGCTACCCCATTCCGTTTTTGTTTTCTAAAGAGTGCCCACTGAATTATAAACCTACAAGGATTCTCTTGTTTCAGTCCGGTCCAAGAATTGCTTAATGTAGCCTTTGCTTTGATTTTCTAATGACCATCCCAAAACTTTCCAATAAATTATTTTGCTAAAGATAAAGATAGTCTGGTATGTTTATGTAGCTTGTAAACAAATAATTTTTAAAAAGACACAGACACTGATTATTAGTTGCCATTGATTTAAGGACTGTTAAAAGAGTCGTCATCATAGTTCTGTATAAGCAGTTTGCTCGGGGAGATCAATGTAGTGTTCTGCCTCAGGCATAAAATCAGATTAAGAGGAAAGCTGGTGGGAAATGAAAGATCTTTTTATTCTTAAAATTATGATAATAAACCATCAAATTTCTTGTCACATTACTATACAAGACCATTTCTACAAATCCATTATTTTACTGATATAAACTATAGAATACAACAATAAGCCAAAACTATAAATACAATCTGTGAGCTCTTGGATGGTAAAAAAAATGCCAGATGATGTTTGTGACTAGTACTTTCTGCTCTCTCCTCAAGCCTTTAACATTTCCTCGCCTTTCTTCATTCCTAACAAGCAACCTTAATTTTTTTTAATTTTACGGTGAAAATGAAACAGAAAGTCATTATATAAGCTCCTATTAGTTCATTTACCCACCTACACATATCTGTCCCTGTGTATTCTAACTTTTCTTCTGTTACTTTGGCATGACTATCTACATACTTTTGCTCCTTTGTTAAATCTCAGAAGATCTCATATCATTAAGAACATTGTCAGAGGAATATTTTTCACTATGGTTGCAACAACAACTTCCCCCTCTCTATTTCTCTTTCCAATGGTAAGCAGGTTATTATTTTATCCATCTTAAAACAACAACAACATTCACTTGACTTCATTTCCCCCTTTAGTTACTAATCTATTTACTCACATCCTTTTATAAAAAATAGGTTGCTTTACTTGCTGTTCACTATTGTTTTACTCCAGTTCTCTCCTGAACCAACTCCGTTTGGACTTTTGGCCGCAGCACTCCACTAAATCTGTTCATTCATGTCAGTGTCACCAGTGACCACCTGTTTCTAATACTTCCTAGTCAATGCTCCATCCTCTTCATTTCATCCCACCAGCAGAATTTAACACACATCGTCCGTCTCTTCTCATCTATGCATTTTGTCCCCCCATCTCAGAAGGACCGCCCTCCTCTTTCAACAGCAGCTCCTATCAGTCTCTTATTTTTAGCTTCATCTCATTGCTTCGATCCCTTTATGTTGGGAAGTCTCCAAGGCCGAGTCCTTGCATCCTTTACAGTTCCATGTACACTGTTTTGTGATATCAACCAGTTTCACAGTTCTTGAAAATAATTTATACTTAGATGATGTCCAAATTACCTCTTGTACGGAGCTTGCTCAGAATTCAGCTCGGCATGGTCAATTGCTTCTTGTGCTTTTGTGCTTGAGTGTCTCATAGACATATCAACCTAAAATGACGAAACTTCACTATGGACTTTCTCCAAAACCTTCTTATTCTGCAGTCTTCCCCATTTTATTTAATAGTAACTCTTACTTTTATTCGTACTCCTCAAACTTTCAGAGACGTAGTAGTCTCATCTTCCTCTCACACTCCATATTTTATATCAGTGTGCTATTTCACCTGAAGGTTTCCGTACTTTCCTACTTCAACTGCTATGGGTCAGGACCAAGATTTCAAAATGTCTATACTAATTCGATAGTTTCCTAATTAGTCTTCTTACCTTTATCTACCTTCTTTTTTTCTTCTCAAAAAAGTGACCATAGTCTGCCCTAGCCAGGTAGCTCAATCGGTTAGCATGTCTTCCCGAATATGCACAGGTTGTGGGTTTGATTCCCAGTCATGGCACATACAAGAGCCAAGCAATGAATACATAAATGAGTGGAACAACAAAAACCAACGTTCTCTCTCTCTCTCAAATCAAGAATAATAGTTTAAAAATGTGAACATATAAACCTGTTAACACATATATTGTGTCAGAATTCTTAGTAAGCAGATTCTAAAATGATTCAATATGTAGTATGATTATTATGGAGTACTTTTTGCATTAATATCTCTTGGTGGGAGAGGAAAGAAACAGAATGGGCAGAGAGAGAAAGCAAAATGTCAAGAGACACAATGACAGACAGCCAACTCCACTAAGAGCTTTGTTCCCAGAAGGTCTTTTTAAGATCTGTCCCAAATTGCCCTTAGTTGAGCCCAGTGGCCCATTCCTGTGGGCTGTACCCTGAGATAACAGAAACGTGGGCAAGGACATTCTCTGCAGCTGTGGAAAACTCTGAAGTAACTGAAAGGCAAAGGCTGTCTGTCCGTCACCAGTACCCCAGTAGCTGGAGCAACAATATCTTCTTCATTAAATATAATATGGTCTGCACATCACAGTGCTCACCTTACTTGAACATGTCACATTGTTGCTCAAAACTATCTAAGGATTTTTTTTTCAAATTTAAAGTCATAGGATTTACAATGGCTTTTAATAGTTTACAAAGTCTGGATGTGCCTTGGACCCTGGTATCCTCTGTCATCGCTCACCAGGTCTTGCAAGCCACTCGGACATTTATCATCCTCTGTGCCCTTCTGCAAACATGCCAGACACACTGCTGCATGTGGACTGTGCAAGTCCTCTTCCCTCCGCCCTGCTCGAAGGGCTCTTCCATTTTCTCGTGTCTCTCACGACTTTACTTGTTAATTAAGCTGATCCTATTAAAGGTTTTGACCACCCAACTCTAACTTTTCTGCTACCATATTTTATTTCTTTACACACGCATGCACACCCGTATGCTATTTCTTGATTGCCTTCTTATTATACCAGAGGATAAGCTCTCGGAGGACACATTTTTCTTCCAGTCACTCTACCAGTGGTCAGCAGAAATGTATCGGGCACTGAATACACACTAACTTTTTAAAAACACCATTAAAAACTAGTCTGAAATATAATAAATACAATATAAATGGAAATATGAGATGAGAGTTTCTATTTTCCATGCAGAAGCTCATCCTTTCCACAAGTTCGTTTAGATGAACTAATTTGTCAGATATATTAATACTTGATTGTCTTTGTAATTTTGTTAGAAAATACTATCCTAAAATTAATTCATTGAACAAAATTTTTCAATTTTTACAATGAGCAAGTGACTTTGCAAGAAACAAGAAGTAAAGGCTATTACTGCCTGTCATGGTGTCCTTATCACCAATGATGTTTATAACATGGGGGTGGGCAACATATGTTATAAGTTCATAATTCTGAGAAGTTTATTGCAAGAGGACTTGGCTGATGGATGGATGGATAGAGAGACAGATGAAGAAATAGATGGATGAATAGGCAAACAGATTGATAGATAATGATATAAAGGAAATATATAGGTATAGTTAAAAGATTTTTCAACTGAGTTTTCACCATAAATTAATTATATTCTCATGTTCCTGCAAAGTGAACAACAATGCATTCTTTGAGAATGAATGAATGATGTCTGGATAATGAAAACAAATGATAAAGATTCCTATAAAGCTATAAAATCTAATTCCATATTAAATACTGACCAAATGTATGGTTAGATTATATAATATGAATTTCAGGTTATAAATGGCAATTACTACTAGCAGCTAGAAAAGGTATTCCAATGACTGCTAAAATTTACAAATACTTTAAATAAGATAAAAACTCAGAATGCATGCACATACACTAAAATTTACATTTGATCTAGGCATAGATTCTAGGATACAGTTTAATTAACTATAAACTTTGAACACTTACAAAAATTTAAAGTTTACCATAACTAAGCTTTTAAAAACAGAGCAAAGCAGGAAACTTCCAGGATGTACAAAACCACTGTGTAACTCCCCAACTTGCTATTTTTGAACTAGAAACTCCAGTGCTAAAGCACCCAGAAAAAAAATTATACAGCTATCATTCAGATGCGGGAGCTTCTTTTTGAAGTGACTAGAATTTGTTGAGCTCACTTCCTATGACAAATTGCTGTGCAATGGCTCTTGCATCTCTGGTATTGGTAAAGAAAATCGTGTGGCTCTGTGCTGAGTGGTAAGTATTTTTCACATGGAGATGTAAGAATGGCCTGGCTGGTGAGCTTAAGGAGGACAAGCAGTCATCAAAATAACTCTAACTCCATAAACATGTTACATCCTAAACTATGATTAATTATTTATTTACATTTTAATTCCTTTGCTTTATGGCTAAACTTTGTTTGTGAATAAGGTAGAAGCATGCAACAATGGAAAAAAATATTAAGTTGTAGCGTTTAAAAGCATAGAATCTGGAGAAAGGCATCTTGTTCTAAATCCTGATTGCATCCCTACCTGCTATGAATTAAAAAAAATAAGTTAGCATCCTGGTACCACATATTCCCATCTGTGATATATGTATAATAATGATATCTAACACATCGAAGTGTCAGGGAGATTAAAGATATTAATAAAAGTAAATTGCTTTACAGTTTCAAGTAATTCATAAGCTCTCATCAAGTTCATGTTCCAAGTGTAAGACTCCTGAGGGGTAAAAAGCTCCCTCCACAGGTAAGCAGACATCAGCGAGGAAGTGTGATGGACTCTGCAGACAATCGTGCTCCAGTTCCAGAACAAGACGGTGATTTTAGAATGTTCATACAGCAGAGCACAGGAGGACCTGGGGGAGAAAATGATGCACCGCTTGAAAGGACCGGGAGAAGAGGAGAACAGGAGGGTTTCCAGTGCCCCCAAAGATTCTGTCTGACCGCTGTGAACAGAGAGGACAGTGGTCAGGCGAGCAGCGCGGCTAAGGTTGGAGAAGTGAGCAGCAGGCGGATCAGAGCCAACAAGGCTGGACTTAGGAGGAACTCTTTTTCTCTCCACCAGCACTCAACCCACCTGGCTCTGAGCCAGTCATAGGAGTCTTCTTCAGGAAACTTAAAGTTCCCAAGCTTATTCCTGCACCTGGGTATCAATATCTGCTGTTACCATTTCCTCGAAGCCCTTGCCTCAAGGCCAGGGATCCCTGGAATGGCTACTTCTTGTCAGTCAGGTGTCAGCTGGAACTCCTCGTTCATCACCGACTTTGGCTACATTTGACTGCATCACCTAACGTTACCTGTCTTTGTCACTATCATCACATTCTGCTGCCGTTTTTCCTTTGAATTAGTCACTCTTTGAACTTCTTAAAAATAACTAGAAAAAATGTATAACCAGTAGACAACACAGTACAAATCATTAGTTTGTGAAAGGAGTTTATTTTTGTGGTACCACAAGATGCCTCATTCCAAGGCGAATTTGGAGCAGGCTATGAACTAAACCAACGGTGCAATCTGTGTGACTGGAATGTTACAGACTGCCTGAATGTGTCATGATCTTTTTGGGAAATCAGTCTGTCCCAAGAGCTTATGAGTTTTTTCAGGATTCTTTTAAAAATATCATTGTTATGACTCCCATCACCACTGTCCTCATTGTTACCATCACTGTCATCACCATCAACATCATCATTTCTACAGCAGCCCCTCTTCCTTCTCCATGACACTGACGTCAGCTTTTCCTATCAATCTTTTCTTCCGTTTATAATAAAAAATAGGCTTTCTTTTTGGTCCCTTGTTAATACCATTCCCTGTTTTCTGAAGGTCAATGAGGTACTTTAAGGAAGTTAATGTAAGGATATTTACCCAGCCTATAATCCTGAACCGGATTCTTTATGATTTGGGGATATTAGCTCTTCTTTCTAAACTCATTAGTCTTTTAAACTGTTCTTTCCTGTGTATCTTTTCTCACTAAGCAACATTATAATTTCTTTTGTTTCCAACTCTAACTTGTTAAACTATCATTATGTCCCTGGATATAAACCGTATATATAGTGTAAAAGGTGAATTACTTGTAATATTTGAACTTCAGCACATTGTCCTCAACCACCATTATGCTACTCATATCAGTCTCGAGTATGCATCTTTTATTGCTAGAATATATTCAAGTGGATTAGCATATTCTATAAGGAAGTCATTCCGTCTGTTAAAGAGCACCAATAACTTCAAAAATTCTAAACAACACAGGGATAACGGGAGGGCATGCCCAATCAGGCAATGACATTTAATGTAAACATGCATAGCTTAAGACTCTGTGACAGAGGTCTGGATCAGAGAGAAGTTTCATCACCTCCCAAAATATTTTAATACACATAATAATGCATATACACGCACATGTTGTGACATTAAATCACGTTTCAAGAAATGTGACTGCTTTAAAGAAAAGCATAAGTGGTTTGGGGAAATTGGTTAAGTGTTGGAAGAAATCCCACATTAATTCAGTGTCATGAGATAAAGCAACATGTTCCTTCCAGGTCCCCTGGATGTTTTCCCTCAAGTAGCGAAGCAATGAAGCACCTCCCCAGCTAGGGCTTCCTGACCTCTGGTTGCCTGACTCCTTGCTGATATGCAGATTTGGCAGGTGCTCAGCATCTAAAAACAGCATGATTTTCACACCATCAAGACTGTAAAGCTCAGCATCTTCTGACTTAGTCTATTTATTCATGCTCCCTTCCCACACAAGAGATTTGTTGTCCCTCTCCTGGAACCGAGCCCAGTCTATCTTGCTGGTTCAAGTCTGGTCTCTTTGAGATGTCCAGAGTCTTGGGACACACCAGGATATTATAATCCTGATGGGCTTATGCTTGTCAATTTTTTCTTTTCATCTTTCATTTTATTCCTTTCCTTTTTTGGAACCTGCAACATGTCATTTGTGGTGTTCAGTCTCACCCCTGCTTGATATCAATTATTTTATAACATGTAGCAAAGTTATTTCAGATAGAGTAAGAGATATAAAGCAAAGAAAGACAAATTATATTTTAACAATACAAAACTATAATTATTTTATAAGCATGAAATCAAAGAAAAACAGCAATTCCATTTTTAAAGAAAACTACATTCTCTACAATAAAACACATTAAAATAACTCTGCATCTTTAAATGTATCACTAAAAATACTGAGAGATACATGACTCCAGGAAAAGTATTTATGATATAACTAACTGTGGTCATTTGTACCATTTTAGGTCAAATAATTCTTATTAGTTATGTCATAAATGATATAGTGATATAGTAAATTGATGACAAAACAAATAGCTTATCTGGCCCCTTGCTCTCTCAATGCTATACAGCATGATAATTAGAAGAAAGACTAGAATTTCAATAACTCTGCCAATAATTTAGTCTTACAAAAGCACAAAGTATGAAAAAATGACCAATTTTTAACAGAATGAATGCTCTTTTGGATCTATAAAATAACTGAAGTACTTGAGTCTAACATTCCATTTTGGTTGTTTTCTGCATGCAACCATGAGCTAAGTTCTTGTTGTCCTAGCAGCTTTCGAAAAACCTTGCTGTGTACTGGGATGCATTTGGTCAACGCTCTTGGTTTCGAGGTTCAAAAGAAGAAACAACAAAATTCGAGTTTGAGCCAGTTTCACTTGAATCTCATAGTAGTTTACTTCAACAAATTGCAGTACAGTATTATATGAATAGTAATAGTACTAGAAGAGATTTTAATTCTTTTGCTTTTCTGTATTTTCCAAAATTTCAACATCATTCAATTTGTAACTGGAATAAATATATTGCTTTTTAAAAAATAGCAAACATATCATTTTCCCAAATTCAAAATGAAGCATACAATGTACAGTGATTTATATGGTTTAAATAGAATTAATATGCATAATTTATTAAAACTAATTAAGTAATTATAATAAAGAATTTAAAAGACACTCAGTTTAAGAGTCTTATCTACAAGAGATAATGTTTTAATAGTAGACAGAAGTACCAGCTGAATGGAATTTTCAAAACCTATTGTATACCTAAAATTGATGATGTATTGTAATTACAGGTATCATTAGAAAATGGAAAACATAGAAGATTTCAGAACTGCATATTTTAGAACTAAAAGCACAGTTGTTGGGTTTGCATTGTAGCCTTACTTTTACATATGCTTATGGATCTTCTATTATTACCTTTTGAAAAAAAAGTGTTTTTATTTGATTGTTTGGAATTTGGACTTCCAAGAGAGGGGAACAGTAAAACACTGATTTCTTTTTCAAAAATCCCATTTTAGTTTTCTCCTAAATTTTTCCCAGTAAAAATTTATTTTCAAAAATGTATTTTGTATAATTTTATTTCATCACCACCCTACATGCCTAAGCCTGAATCACAGATGATAGATTTTGTAGAAAATTGTTTCTGTTGGAATACCCTTTTCTTTCATTACTCTTGAGGATATCTAAATATGGAAGAAATTAAATCATTTTAATCTTTTTGCTACTTTTTTTAATAAAAGGATTTCACATTACAAATGTATTGAAAACACAGTTGTAAATATATAGCATATGAAACAAACAATTTCCCCTCCTTAAAAATTCAATTATATCTGCTTTGCCCTCATCACTTCAGCTTCAGTGGTGGGGACCGTCTCTTCCTTCATGGTCTCTCAGGATATTTTATTCTCTGGGGTCCAAAGGCCAAAGGCCTTAGTTCTGTGCATCTCTCCATCTCTTGTGGGAAATCACAGTGAGTTTTATCCTGACCATGGGACAGTGTCTACGTTATTAAGAAACCTATCATTTATGCCTAAGGGCTTAGTAAGGGGAGAGAGATAGAAACACTAGAGGCTTGCCTTTGGCTGTTTATTTTTACTCCTCCAATTCCAAAGAATTTGCCTCATCCAATTTACCAAGGAAAAGATTGGCTCTACGTCTAGGACCTTTAGAAATCTTACCCCATCGACCCAAACCCTTAGCTTACTCACTGATAGGGGATAATATCAATTTGTTTATATGAATACAAGCATCTGTTTACCCTTATTATATAATATATTATGTATTAAATATAGATAGAATATATGAATACATATCACATGTTGATTTAAAGGCAATTTTAAAACTTCTGAAAACTTAATCATTTCTGAATTGCCCGTGTATAAAACTGAATAATTCCTGGGCACTAAACAATATGGAAGCCCAAACAAAGCCTCACTATATTATACAGGCAGCATCAAGCACATTTCAAAAACATAACTGGCACTAAAGAAGAATTATAAATAAGTATATGCATGAATGAATAAATGAATGAATGGGTAATAATTATAATCAGAAGTTAATGGCAGAAATAAAAATCAACATATAAAAATGATTTTCTCCAACATTGGCATTGCTTTTTTTCCTTTTTTTTAGCTGATATTTTGGAGCTCTTACACTATATTCTTTTATATCCCTATAATTAAAGCTTCAGTGTTTTATTCTATTAGTACTAACTTCACGGACATCAGACAATCAGATTATAGAGAAGCATACATTATGTTGGCAGAATAAATATGTTAAATCAAATCAAATTTTCTTGGATTGGGTTGAACCTATATTTATGATAATGGTTTGGATGTTTTATGTGTCCACTAGAAAACAACTTTATGGAAAGTTTTTTTTTTAATTTTCTGGAAATTGATTTGTTTTCTTATATCTGATTTTTTCAAACTTTGAAATAAAATATGAATATTTTGTTAATCTTAAATTTATTTTAAGAGTCACCTATATAAAATACCTTTGGTACTTTAATACATTTAATAAAATGTTTTGTAAAAATATGTCACCAAAATATGTTTGTATTGTTTTTGTTGACTTTGCAATAATAAGCACCTATAATATGTCAGTAGAATATATTTAAAATTATTGCTGAATTTTCATAGTCTACTCATTTTGTGGGTAATTAATATCACACTAAAAATATTCAAAATATGAAGATTATAATCAATATTGTAATACCCCAGAGTTTTAATTAATTATTTATTTGTTTTTAGAGGGAGAGGAGGGAGGGAGAGAGGGAAAGAAACATCAATGTGTGGGTGCCTCTCGTGCACCCCCTACTGGAGACCTGACCCACAACCCAGGTCTTGACTGAGAATCAAACTGGCAACCCTTTGGTTTGCAGGCCCACACTCAATCCACTGAGCTTCACCAGCCAGGGCCAGAGTTTTACATCTTAAATGAATCAGAAAATGTAATTATGATTTGTAGAAACCTACAGTTGGAGCATTTGCATGATAGCTGTATCTTACAACTAATGTGGTTCTTTTTCTATGTCAAAATCACCATGTATGTTTACATGCTGCACATTTTTTTATTTGGGAGCAACACATTCTTTTAGAAAATGTTGACAACAAGTCTCATGTCATTACCAGACTGTTTTTATATCTTGATCTATGCCACGGTTCTTGCACCTAGAAAGTGACTCTTGTGTTTTGTTCAGACTTCATAGTCTGCAGCTGGAATAGCTTGAACTTCAGCCTGTGAATCTTGGTCAAATCACTCAAACCCTCTGTGCTCTTATTCCTCGGCCATGCCCTTATCATGTCTTACCGAAGGTGCCGTAACCATTTCCAGGGGACCACTGTGCCTCCAGTTTTGAAATGGTCTGTTACTCAAATAGCTCACAATTTAATATTTTATAAATTAAAGGCCAAGTACTTTGCTTCAGTGCAAACGAGTAATTATAATTTTAATTAGTATATTTATAAAACTAGGATTATTTTTTAAACAACCTAGAACAAAGCCTTATAATTAAATTTAAAAAGTTAAAAAAGGAAAACACAAGAACATGGCTTTGTGTTATGATACCAATGTGTTAATGCCTGTTTTTAACTAAATGGTAATTACCCCATAAGCAAACTGGTATGATTACCAATACACACTGAGCTTAAGAGGGCGCACTTAAAATCTAACTTACTCCTGAGTACTATTGATACTAATCTCAAAGGTAAAACTCCAGTACTCTACTTGTTTCTGCACTGATTACTACCAATATTAGCTTATTGATAACATATATAAGAAGGGAAGTACATTGTAACATTGACTTATTTCCACAAAATAAAAAAAAAACAGCACAGAACTAAAATGTGCATTTTACAACAGTATGAACACTTTCCAGTACATCTTCTATTTTGAGGGTGAGCTTTGAAACTCAGCAATGTGATCAACTTCAAGTAGTAAATTTAATATAACTTTCTATCTTTTTTGAGAATGAGGGTCTAAATATTTATTTTAATTTCCATCTAATGATGCCCACTAACCAGTATCTGTAAAGCCAGGATTGAATTTGTAAAAAAAATTAATAATTCATTGTCTAACTTCTTGTGACCTGAGTGCAGAATTAACTTCTTAATGAGTCGTCATTTTGATGCTGACAGTGAAACCAACTTTGCCGAACAAAGTTTTTCCCTAAATCTGATCATTCTGATTGCACAAAGAGGAAGAATCTGAGGGGGTTTGTTTGGGGGTATTTGTTTGTTTTGTGCCAAGTGCTAGGCATTACATCATTTATTTGATTGTGTCCTAGAGGTAAAGTGAAATCTGGAAAGATTTAAGGTGAGAGAAGTTATGATCAACAACACAAAGACAGAGACTATAGATAGCTCTCATCTGCACCCCCCGCCCACCATCAGCAAAGGAATGGAAGTGGTTTCTCGGAAAAGAGCAGGACGGGAAGGGTGTACAACAGTCCTCCTCTTGTAGCACAGCCCTCATTGGCATGGCTAATTCACTCTTTTCAGAGTGGCCCCTGTCCATTGCTACATTTAGGTCTAACAACAGTTATGTGAGTTTCAGTAGTGTGGTCCCAAATGAGTCCTGCCTCCTGGTATTCTCAACCTGAGGTGGTCCCCTAAGAGTTAGAATCAGCCCATATAAATATTAGGAGATGTCGAAAATAATGACATGAAACTTCCAAGGCCACGGTATAAAAGATACCAGGGCTTCTGCTTTGAATTATCTTGGGCCACTCACTCTGGGGAAATAAATCAGTTATCATGAGAACACTTCCGCAGCCTGTTAAGAAACCCATATCCGTAGTTAGTAATTGAGGAACCTGACAAATAGCCACCATGAAGTTGCCAAGCAAGCAAGTAAACTATCCTGAAATGGACTTTCCAGTCCTAGACAGTCCTTTAGATGGGAGAAGCCTCAGTCAAAATCTTGCATCAAGCCCCAGGAAAATCCTTGATTTAAAGCGAGGCTGCACCTTAACTACTACCCATAGCTTTTTGTTTTAAGCCACTAAATAACAGGTGACAAACACAAGGTCCTGCACCTTGTTTCTACCTGGGGGCAGTGCCGAGCTCTCGCTGAACTGTTAAGGAATAGTTACATTTATATAGTCCAAATATTACATTCTGCCCTTTGAAGGCAACCACGAGGCTGATGTGGCCCCCGGTGAAAATGAGTTTGATACCCACCCCTGCTCTAAATGTTTACGTTATTTATTACAGTTATAGAGAATGAATCCAGGTTGAAAAAAGACAGCCATTTCAATTTTTTCAGATGACTAAGCCAGGGTCTGATGTATTAAATCATTCTAATATAGAATTAGTTTGTGTAGAACTGGGATTTGAGCACAGACACACATTTTCTTAGACAAAAAAAGTTTTGCAAACACACAATTGGAGAAAATGGCCTTTGAAGTGACACTACATTGCTTTGATTACACGCTCCTTGTGTTCCCCCCAGTCATGAAATATTGAGGGTTATCTAGAGAGACTCTCTATCTTCCCTAATTCCACACTTTGGCATCTAAGAATTAATCAGCCCTAAGCAGCTTTCTGCATGAAGGCAGTTAATCTCATACCTAACTCTAATACACGCTCATCAACTTCACATTGAAGAAGACACATAAATTACTAATATCATACTTTTAATTGTACCAGAGAGTTGTGAGAGAAACAAGGGGTTGATGATCGAAAATTCCAGCTCTATGAATATGTTTCTGAAGTTAGCTAATAATCTAACGTCATTTCCTTTCCTGGGATCATCGACACAGAAGTGATGAAAATATACAGATTCATGGGTAAATATGAAAAAATGAGGCAACTTTTTGCAAAAGACTGAAAATTTTAGCCTAACTACAGTGGACCTGGGCCTGGGTTGAAAAGTAGAGCCAGTATAGAGCAAATAGCTGATTCTCAGAATGTGGAGAGTCAGAATATGACAGTACAAAATTAAGGATGCAGGCCCAACAGAAAGGAATACTGTTCTATACATATGTTCAGATATCAGATATTAGGAGACAAGCATAGGCATATCCCTTCCTCCTGCCCCAGCACCTCTACACTTCTATACTTACAATTTCTTAACTCAATTTTCCAGCCTGCCTCAAAGTTCTACAGGTAGGAAGAGATCTGAAGGACGTCCATGCCTAGAGGAAAGTTCCAGATAAAGGGCTGCTAATGGAGCAGGAAAAGGAATAGGTTGTGCACATTGTTTTTTCCAGTGCTGAGTAAAGTCCCTGCCCTCCCCCCCGACATTAGTTGAGTAAACACCTGCTCCTGGGCAGCTGTATCTTACATAAGTCCAGGGTTTGTTTTGATATATTGTGTCAATTTGATACAATATCAGCAAAGCAAATAAGGATTACCAGTTTGGGAAGTCAAAGATTTCTCTGTGAAAAATATACTGTTTTCCATATATCAAATATATTTGTATATGTGAAAGTATGTTATACATATACACATATTTTTGTAAATTCACCACATAACTAAATATAGGCATATTTCACATATGGTTATACATCATACATGTGCCAAATAACCATTATAATGAAAATTATAATTGAATGGTGAACATTTGGACATAACTAAGTTAATTTTTTGTTGTTAAGTAGGATATTTTAATGGTGTTTGTGTATGTATTTTGTTTTATTTGCCCCATATTCATTGATCCAAAAATAAGTCTCAGCTTAAAATCAATTTTCCCCATGTAAAAAAATTAAGATTGTAATGATAATAACTCAAAAATGTCATTCTCAAAATCAATAAATGTCAAGAGAATGTAGAAGAGAAAACATAGTTATTAAAACAAAATAGAGCTCATTCTTCAATAAAATGTAATTCACAATGTTTTAAAATGTGTTTAGAATGACCTATTTTAATTTTAATGTTAATTTATTCATATGGTTGAGCACACCATCTAAATATGGGGAGTTAATGCCTCATTTTATGTTTTATATATGGTGTGTGATATCCAAGGTCATTTAATATGCATATGCAAGTTATTGTTTCCTCTTAAAAATCTCTCCATTCATTGCCTTCCTTCTCCAAAATTAGCTAAAAGTACCATTGCCAACCAGAAAGGAACACAAGTCCAGAAAATAAAGTTTATATTGTTTAGGTTTCAAGAGGTCCAGGATTTGATATATAGTGTAGATTTTGGGAAAAAATATGGAGTTTTACAGTTTTTCTGCAACAACTTTATTTTCAACACACACATGTACACACATACACGCCTGTCTGTGGTGGATGGGGAGTTTAAAAGAAACTCAAAAAAAATTAAAAAGGTAGGATAGAATGTGTGTGGGTTTTGCATCTTGTTTGCTGGCCTTCACCCCTATTTACGTGTGAGTAGGAAACAGTGTATACTATGTTTCTAGGCCAGGAGCTAGACTATTTAAGAAAGAAGTCACCACACCATGGTGAGATAGTGGAGTATGATGTTGGATTCTGTTCCATCAGTGTTTGTTGAGAGTGGCTTATTCTCAAGCCACCATGCCTCCAGAATGTGAGGCTAGAGATGGCTTTCAGAATGTTAGTCTACAGGTAGAAAAAGGTCATCTTAAGGAGGACCTTCCAGCGCCCAGTTTGGGCAGTTCTAAACCTCCAATTGAATGAGCGAAAGCTTAAACATTAGAAAGGCTCATTTTATTTGAGAAAAATAGAAAAATTCCTTTTTGTTTTGTACATGTTTTAGGAAATATTGTTTTTGCGGTAATTCATTGGGAGGTTTATTTATGATTATCTGTTTTATCTAAAACATAGGTATTATCTTTGCTTATTTAATCTTAGTAGTAAAGTCATTTTAGAGAATAGTTTTCTATCATTTGGTTTAATGAAAACTATTTTCTCTCCAAACCTGTCTAAAATGTGTACTACTTTGTTACTATCCAACAGGTCAAATGCTTCACCCTCTTATACTTTATATCTGTGTCTCCATCATGTATCCGGGTATTTTTGTGCTATAACTTATATTTTAAAGTTGACCTTATACCTACACTCCAATAAATGAGTCTCAAGGTTATTAACAGCCATTACTAGAGAAGCAGTGTTTTTATTATAATGAAGTGAAACAGAAAGTTTATTTCCTCCTAACACTCCTTGCTTAAAATGCTGCTGTTGATTTGTTTACTGAAAGGATTCGGGTTCATAAGGTTACTATGGGTACCGAACCTCAGTTACAGCATTTTTAATTTATTTTTCTACCTAGAGTATCATCTTTATTCCAGTATGATTTCAACAGTTATTCCAGGAAATTTTTCATCATCTGTAAGTATTAGACCACAAAACTACCTTAAATGTCTTGTTAGATTAAGAAGAACATAGTTCATTGAATGTCATTACATCAGGAAAATGAGCCAATTTTAAAAGCTAGATTTTAGAAACAAAAAATAATCTCTTATTGCTCAAGTTCAAACGCCATTGACCTAACTGTGTCTTACAAATTGGGTACCATCTATCCTTAAACATAAATGTGCTTGGGATTGAAAGAATTAAATTGAGATATAATGTGAAAAACATGAGAATGTCATAGAAGATGTGTAAAGCTCCATATTTTAGTGGTTCTCTAAACTCAGCAAGTCAGTTAGTCTTCATGTTTATTTTATAAGGTCTTTGGGAATGAGGTTTTGTCGCTCTGGTCATGTGCAAAGGCATACAACCTACAGCCTGGTGAAGCCTCAGAGCACCTCTGTGCTCCTTCTGAGGGCCCCGCAGAGTCAGCTGAGACAGGTCGACTTCTCTGAGTCTCAAGGTTATTAACAGCCATTACTAGACAAAGGATACTAGATAGTTAAGAGAATTGATGCTGAGCAAGTATTTTCCTTCGAAGACTATACTTAGAACCTAAATGCACTATGGTTTCTTTTAAAATATCTTAGTTCTATGGGTGTTAGATGAAGGAATTGTGATATGCAGGTCACCAGACTTTTGTGCCACACAGTGAGTCAGTATAAAAGTGAGCTAAGAAATTGATCTTGCAAGAAGACAACTTTAAACTCAAGTAATTTTTTTCAACTTGCATCATTATTGCAGAGGGAAAAGTTCGTGAGAATGAAGCGAACTGTGTCGAAGTGCCCTAGTAGTCACCTTATCTCATAACAAAATATGACACCCTGCTCTGTTCCATGAGAAATCGTTTTCTTTAAGTTGGTGTCTAAATGTCATAATTAAGTGTATGTGATTTGCTATTTTGAGGAAACTGTGTTACTTTTTAAATGATAATGTATTTTTTCTCTTTTGATAGCTCTATTTATAGGTATGCTTTACACATAGACTTCTTTAGTTTTGCATTGTGTGATGTTGAATTTGTATCCGTTTAATTCACTTACAGATAAAAAATCATGAAGTAGACTCCGCCAAAATATCCCTGTAAATTATTTTAAATATAAAAAGAAAAATTAGCATATCTAAATATACATTATTTTAGTAAGAATATATATTTTTCCACATAAAAGTTTTAGGTTCTCACTTACATAACACCTGTTCTGGCTGTTGTTTCCAGTTTAATGAGTTTGGGGAGGTTTATATCTCTGAACTGGGAGTAGTTCTATCATTTTGACATTTAATTTTGTTTCTCTTTTATAAATGTCTTGTAAAAAGAGAATCATTTAGAATCTGTTTTGTTATCTATCAACATCTGTCTCAGTTATCCACTGTAACAAAATGTACAAACTTCTTAAATCACAGATGGATTCAGCTTCTTAATATCACATGTTTTTAGGAAAGTATTCATGTAATATTATAAAAACAAATATTTTCCCTCTCATTACATACATACTTAGAGATAGACATAAAACCTATCTTTTGATAGTAAAATATGCAAGTGGGACAGGAGTAGGATTATGCTTGTGAGTACGTGAAGCACACTTGTTAATATTGCATTATTTTTCATATCAACAAATGTAAGCCCACGTTTGCCCCTCTCTGTATATGATTGATATCCATAAAAATTCTGGATCTACATAGAGAAATGGTGTAGAGATTTGAATCAATTTTAGGAGAGATTCTTCCTTTTGAAAAAAAAATTGGAATGGCACATATTTCAGCAGTGATTAGTTTGAATGCCAAGATAAGGATCATGCTGTAAAATTCAGTTATAGACATTTAGAACATGAAACCATTAGACTCAGTTGTTTCCTAAGTAAGGTTCTCAAAAAAATTCACAATCTATAAAATGCATTTAACTTTCATTAAGCCAAATATTCATAATGAGCTAAGCACCTTCATTCAGACTTATTTATATGAGGCCCTGATCGGAAGTGAGCAAATTAGAAAGAAAGCTCTAAGGAGAAGGGAATTAATTTTTGGCTAAGTCAAGCTGCATCTAAATTTCAGGAGCAGCTGTGGTTTCAGTTCTGGCACAGAAGGGGCATCCATGAGGCAGGCCAGCAGCGTCAGCCATGGCAGCGCTGCCTCTAGTGCTCAGTGAGATAAAGGCACCCGCAGCCCTTCCTTCCCGAGCAATTGTGTTTTTCCATCACGTTGTTGAGCTTTGAGGCTTGTTCTCTGGCCTGATAAACAATTTTGGGAGTTGCGTTTTTTTAATGGACATTTTTTTTCTGCTTGATTAGCAGAGCCTTTGGCTACAATTAAAGCATTAAAATCCTGAGGAATATGGAAGAAATAAACAATGAACAAGTAGATGTGTAATGTATTGTCAGGTGTTTATATGTGTTATGAAAAATATATCAGGAAAAATAAAGTGGTAGGGACTACAATTTCAAATAGGGTTTCCAGGGCAGGTCAGGCCTAGAAATTTTTGTTCATCTCTCTGATACTTCAGTTTGAAATAAGAAGGCAGTATCTCAAAAGATTTGATTGAATTCCAGAAATGAGTCCTAAAGAATCTGAGAAAATGCCTTCTACATCCAACTAATGGAAGTGGGAAGGCCCTGAGGTAGAAATGCTGTAGTCATGCATGAGAGCGTCAATATGGTTCAGAATATTTTTCAAATTATAAAAATTAAAAAATCATAATTTTTTAAATATATATAACTGTTCAATTAAAATCACAGTGTTCTGCCCTGGCAGGTGTGGTGCAGTGGATTGAGCACCAGACTGCAAAGCAAAGGGTCTCTGGTTCGATTCCCAGTCAAGGCACATGCCTGGGTTGCAGGCCAGGTCCCCAGTGAGGGGTGCATTAGAGGCAGCCACACATTGATGTTTCTAACCCTCTCTTTCTCTCTCCCTTCTCCTCTCCCTAAAAATAAATAAACAAAATCTTTAAAAAAAATAAATAATAAAAATCACAATGTTCTATGCAATAGTTTCTGAAAAATAGCAAAACTAAGGAAGAACTTTGAAAGAATCAGTACCATATTTAGTATAAAATTTATGTTATTGTTTATCTTAGAACACACATATCTTTGACTTGTTTTTGATTATAGAATAATTAGTGTTTGCTAATATTTTTATATCTTTGAAACTAACTCTACTTTGGACCTGATTTATTTATAGATTTACAGAATGTAATAATCATGTTAAATATTAAAATACAGTTATGCATTCCTTTTAAGTGGTTAAGAACATATTTTAACAATATTTCAAAATGCAAGTGTTACCAGTCTTATACAAAGCGACTCACGATATTTTATTTATAATTTGAAAGATGCTATTTTTAAATATTGCTTATAACTGAAGAAATATTGGGCACAAATGAAAAAGACTTCAGAGGGTGAGATACAGAAATGGAGAAAAGATAGATAGATGATAGAGTTAAGTATTGATTTGTCACATTTAACACTGTTAATAAAATATGATGAATTTCCAGTTTTGACTAGTTTTGAAAATAGTAAAAGGTACAATTCAATACAAAATTACGAATATTGTAACGGACAGTCACATGGAGAGTTCAGGGTGCCTTCACACACTGTGGGAGGGTTCTCTTCTGCTCTTAGACCCACTGCTATTGCCAATGCTATTGCAGCAGGGAGGCCACCGCGCGAAACAGTAACGATAACGCACAGACATATTTCACTTTTCTTGTTCAGAAAAACACAAAACCATAATCCTCTAACGCTGAGAAAATCCACACTTACTTGACTACTACCGCCTGGAAATCGTTTGTACAGACTCTTCCTTAGCCACAGCTGCTGAACGCTGTCTTTCCAACTCACTATACAGAGACAACTTGCATGCTCATTATCGTTATACTTATATACTCATCCTTTTGAAAATGGAATAGTTCTGTCCCCAACAAAGTTGACACAAACTCATACAAACAAGTTGTTCATGAAATGTTATTCATGGCATTCACATTTAGGATTTCTTATGTTCAAATATAACAATTGAATATGTGCTTTTACCCCGTTGTACATCAGAACTTGCAGAAAACACAGGAAGAAGCGAAATGAGTTCAACCAGCCACATTAATTTATTTCAAGGGGATTTATTTTTATTGAAATCATGCTTGTACTTAACATATATAATATTAGTTTAATTATACAATTGTCCAAAACTTACGGAATACAACGTAGTTTACATAGTTGAACTATGGACTTTCAGTGATTATGATGTGTGAGTAGGTTCATGAATGGTTACAAATGTACTACTTCAGGATGGGGCAGGCTCTCCATGTGTGTGGGCAGGGGGCACATGGGATATCTCTCTGTCCTCAGCTGTGTTTTGCTTTCAATCTAAAACTGCTGAAGAAAGTCTATTTAAAAAAAAAAAACAGAGAAGAAATAAAGACTTTTTCAGGCTAAAAAATAAATTAAAAAGTGTGGGAACCCTAAGTAACAAAAGTGTAAGGTTGTTTTAACACATGAAAAAAGAATTAAGTACTACCTGGCTATTACAAACCTTGTCATTTTGAATTTATATTAGTCATTTTATTGGCCCTTAAGTAAATATTATTATATTCAACATTCTATACTTTATTATTAATGTCTATAAGAACAAGAAAAATGTGTTATAAAGTTATATTTTAAGCATAATGTTCTCCTTCACTGAATTATTTAATTAAATAATGTAGTAGAGTTTCCAGTATCTTGTGATTTCTGCTTAATGTAAAAGAAAATAAACACAGTTTTGATATAACTAAAGAAATATTTCTCTCAACGTTGACAAACCATTTATTTGATCAACTCTTGTTTTTGCAGCATAGTTTCACAAAAGCGTTTTCAGCTCTATGCATGATAATAATTGTATCTAAAGCTTTTACCTAATAATATTATTTAAAATACCTGTATAATAATTACTACACCAACAATTTTTTTAGATTTTTTTCCATGAATAAGAATTCCCTTTTAAACAAGTAATTCTAAGTAAGTCTTCTGGAAACTTCTCTGTTTCTTTGTAATAAAAGAGAAAACAACTTCCTGTTTTGTTTTGCATATTAATGCATCTTTAAGGTTCTAAATTATTGCAAATGTCCTAAGCCTTGACTTTATTGAATATGATGGGTGAATTTTATGAGGATAGTCAAGGATATTTTTTTCTTTTTTAGTATTTTTTTGTAGATTATCTCTTGGCAATAAAATATGATGTAGAAGACAGTTGGAATAATAAAGAAGTGGATATTCTTTACTGAAGGAAGAAAGGTATTCTCATTGTCAAGCGTCAAATATGTTCCTTGATTACCAAGAAAATGCATTTATTTTTCTAACAGTACTGTCAAAGTTGTTCTTTTTTTTCCATTTTTCCCCAATGTCCTGATTTTCTCAAGAAAATTTAGAAATATATATTAAATACATGTCTATGATAGATTTATAATATTTTGAAAAGATGTTTCTAGTAACATTAATTCTTATTTATAATTGTAAACACAAGACATTTTAGAAAAAATATTTTAAAATGTCCATGTGCCTGTATGCCTATAACAATTCTACATCTTGTCATTTTTTTCTAACGTGGTACAGACTGATTTTTGTTTGATCATCATTGTATTTCTTCCATTACCATTTATACCTCTCATAACCCCCTCTCCCCAGCAATCACCACATTGTTGTCCATGTCCATGAGTCCTTTTTATTCAGTCCCTCCTTGATTTCAATTCCAATCTGAATATTTCTTTGTTCTACAGAATTGTTCAAGAAAGGTTTTATATTATATCAAATTAAACTAAAATTTGAGAACTGTACAAATGCATTATATAATATCAAAAGAAATGGGTATAGCATAATGTTGTAAATAATAAAGATGGAAAACTAACTTAGGTAACTGACATATTAAATAAAGTAAGAAAATAAACTCTGCTGAACTCTAGCCAATGAAGAGGATTATTCTTTGGTTTTGAAAAGAAGTGTGCATTTATCACAAAAAAATGTCAAAATGGTAGTTGTGTCTTAAAACCTAAACTTGTATACTTTGTATTTATTAAAATATGCATATTTGTCCATATTCTAAACAGTATTGCTCACTCATACATATTTTCAATTGAAAAATATTTTTCACAATTATAACTGGTTATGACAATGTAATTAATAACTATTTGGTAGTATGGCTTAAAGAAATAAATACATTTTGAGAAATATTTATTAAAATAATTTGTTTTTCTTCCTGAGAAATTAGAAAAACTTTCTTTCTAACTCTGTCATATATATTCTTGAAAGTAAGTGATAATTATAAAAGCTTCAAGCTTATTACAAAGGCAGAAGAAGACATTTATGATTATTTGTATTCTATGTAAAGTCACAATAAGAATAGAATTATTTCCATGAACATAGCATATACATTTTCATTGACAAGAACTAACATCATTAAAATATCCATACTACCCAATTGATAGATTCAAAGATAATTTTATCAAAATACCAATGGCATATTTCACAGAACTAGAACAAAAATATAAAAAATCTGTATGGAACTACAAAAGACCTCACATAGTCACAGCAATCTTGAGAAAGAAGAACAAAGTTGGAGGAATCATGTGACCGGATGGTAAACTGTATTACAAGGCCATAGTAATCAAAAGAGTAATGTACTGGCATGAAAATTGACACAGATCAATGGAACAGAATAGAGCCCATAAAGAAACCTGTGCCTTTGTGGTCAATTATATTTGACAAAGGAGGCAAAAACCATATAATGGGTTAAGGATAGTTTTATTCAATAAGTGATGTTGGGGAAGTTGAACAGATAAATGCAAGAAAAAAAATAAGCTGGATGATTTCCTTACACTACACACAAGAATAAACTCAAAGTGGATTAAAGACTTCAATGTTAAACTCGAAATCATAAAAATCCTAAAAGAATACATAGACAGTAAAATATCAAACATTTCTCATAGCAATATATTTTCTGATACATGGTTTCTGGAGAGGAAAATAAAAGAAAAAATAAATAAAACTACATCAAACTAAAAAGTTTTCCAATAACAAAGGGAGCCATCAACAAAATGAAAAGACAGCCCACTGAATAAGAGAACATATTTGTCAATACATCTGATAAAGGGTTAATATCCAAAATTTATAAAGAACTTATGCACCTCAACACCAAAAAAACAAACATTCCATTTAAAAATGGAATAGACACCTGAATAGACAAAAGAACCTAAATAGACACCTGGCCAAAGAGGACATAAAATGACCAATATACATATGAAGAGATGCTCAACATCACTAATTATCAGAGAAACGAGAGTTAAAATCACAGTGATGTATTACTTCACACCTGTCAGAATGACTAGCATCAATAAATCAGCAAACAAGTGCTGGTGAGCATGTAGAGAAAAGGGATCCCTAGTACACTGTTGGCAGGGATGCAGACTGGTGCAGCCACTGTGAAAAACAGAATGGAGTTACCTCAAAAAAATTAAAAACGGAACTGCCTTATGACCCAGCAATTCCACTTGTGGGAATTTATCAAAGAAACCCAAAACCCCAATTTGAAAGAATGTATGTACCCCTATGTTCACTGCAGTGTGATGTACAATAGCCAAGATTTGGAAACAGCCCAAATGTTCATCAGCAGATCGGTAGATAAAAAAGTGGTGGTGCATTTACACAACGGAATACTACTTGGCTGTAAAAAAAGAAAATCTTTTGTCACAGCATGGGTAGAACAGGAGAATATTATGCTAAATGAAATAAGCCAGTCATAGAAAGACAAGTGCCATATGATTTCACTTATAGGTGGAATTTAATGAACAAAATAAACTAACAACATAGAGAATCATAGATGCAGAGAAGAGATTGACAGATGTCAGAGGGGAGGAGAATTGGGGCCTGGGTGAAAAAGGTGAAGGGATTAAGCAAAGGAAAAAAAAGAACTCATAGACACAGCTCACAGTATGGTGATTACCAGAGGGGAAGGTGGGGGAAGAGGGAGGTAGAAGAGCATAAGGAGGGATAAATAATGAAAGGAGACTTGACTTGGGGTGGTGAATACGAAATATATTATACAGATAATGTCTTACAGAGTTGTATACCTGAAACCTATGTAATTCGTTAACTGATGTTGTCCCAATAAATTCAATAAATATTGGGAAGAAAGAATAAAATCATTTCCTTCCATAGAATTAGATACCATTTAAAGATGGTCAGTCAATTAAATGCCTGTGGCCATTTGAAGAATTAGGAGTCTCATTGATCCTCCTCTGAATCTAATATAAATATTAATAATTTCATTTTCAGATGTCTTTCAGTTTTGTTTTTGTTATACTATATGCACATGGCCAAAAATATACATGATTTAACTACAAAAGCCAGTCAATTTTTAACTTCATATATAGCTAACATCATGCAATGTCATCTCCATTCAACTGTAAATGGGCTGAATGATCACCATCATATAAAGAAAAAAGAGAATTAAAAAAAGAAAAAAGAGAATTAAAAAAAGAAAAAAGAGAATGGAACATCAAACTGGAAGCCACATCTAGTATCATTCATGTTGCATTAGTTAATAAATATACTCAGTTTTTACATATTGTTTCAATATGCTCTGGCTGATGTTTCTCCCCAAGAAGAAAACTATAGTGCTTGTTCAGTTCTTGGCACACCTTATTTCCTACAACTAATCTAAAGGAAAGAATCATAGTGGCGGTGCATTTATTTGACAAGCTAATTGAAATTGCACAATAACTCAGTCTGATTTCCAAAGACAGAAAGGTTAATGGAGTGTGCTTCTCCATTCTTGTATAATAGGTGAATTTTCTTTACTAAAATAACTGTGATTTCCTATATCAGTAGTTACATTATTCAAGAAGCAAAGACATATTTGAAAGGGAATTGTAATCATTATAAAATATACTCATTTTAGAATATGCAATTCACAAACTTTCTCTGAACACATAATGTTATGTCCTTGTCAAATAATACAAAACACAAAATTTTTATTTTTCCTGCTAAAAACTGTTGTGATTTTTACTTTGATATATTTAGTTGGACAATGCAACCGGAGAGCATTTTAAACAAGTGGTTTTTATTCTGTTACCTTGCTGCCATAAGCTAGAAACACAAGCATTTTTGTATACAATTCAGTTTTACTTGAAAATAAATGAAAAGTATGTATGTCAATGGTAAATTTTCTACATGAGGATAATGTTTAAAAATCAGGTGGTCAAAAAGTTCATTTGAGAATTAAAGCAGAGTTAGGAAAGGACAATACCTTATCAAAGAACTCACTCTAACCTTTTCAAAGTAGTGGTTTTTATGTTGAAATAAGAAGTCAATTAGAAAATTGAAAAAAAAGTTGAGAAGAGAGCAAAAGCCTTTCATTTCTACAATCAATTTACTAATGTTTAATGTAAGTTTAAGTGTATTTATAATGTCTGTGAAGATCACATCACTGGGTTTTATATAAACATGTAAAATTATTACTTACTATTTTCATACTACAAAAATGAAACAGGTTCAAACATTATTTATCACTTAACAAACGTTTGTTAGGCTCTACTGTGGGACAGGCACTGCTGTAGACCATGAACATACACCATTGGATTAAATAGAAAAAGCTTCTCCTCTAGTGACTTGTAAAGAGACTTTTAATTAAGAGAAATAAGCATCTCGAACATCAGTAAGACCGTAGTGACTGCTAACAAGAACAAAGAAAGGAGGAAAGATCGCAGGTCAGCGCTAGAGAAGGAGTGGTTAGATACGTATGGAGTTCCACAGCGAGGACTTCAGAACATTACAGAAATGGTCAGGAAAATAGCTCTCAAAATCCCCCATTATATGTTATTCACTGTGTATATTTTTGAATTCTCTTAAGTATTTGATTTTTAGTATACACATCATACTTTACAAATGAAAATTATACTTTACATGCAGTATTTTTGAAGTGTTTTATTGAAAATATTTCCAGCATTTCATTTTCTACATTCACATTTAAAGATTTTATCAAATAATAAACTTTTTATTACTTTATTTCTTTTTGATTAAAATGTACATTATGTTGATTTGTTTATCTGTTACTTTTAGTAAAATGTTCATGTCTGAAATGGTTTTCTTCTATTGTTTTCTAGAGTTCTTTTTTTAATTTGTTGCTTTTTAAAAACTGTCATCAATTTTTTAAATCTTTTTAAAGACATTTTGAAATACTATGTTATAGTTTTAATCTGTTTTATAGTCATACCTTTAAGGTATATTTTCACTTTTTATAGACTGTTATCTTTATGTTTATTTCTTTTTTAAATATCAACTTTGCTGAGCCTTCACCTTGACATATATATATATATACACACACACACACTTTTTATTTTATTGTTTATGCTATTAGAGTTGTCTCAATTTTTTTCCTCTTTGCCTCCCCTCCACCAAACCCTACCCACACCCTTGGACAATGCCCATGCCGTTGTCCGTGTATATATGTTCTTTGGCCGATCCCTTCACGTTCTTTCAACCAGTCTCTACTTCTTCACTCCCCTCTTACAGTTGTCAGTCTGTTCCATGTTTCCATGCTTCTAATTCTATTTTGCTCCTTACTTTATTTTGTTCATTACATTCCACATATAAGTAAGATCATATGAAGGAAAAAGTCACCCAAGTACAGGAAGCACAGAGACCCCCAGTCAAGATAAACCCTAAGAGACCCACACTAAGACACATCATAATTAAAATGACAAATCTTAAAGACAAAGAGAGAATCTTACTGGCAGCAGGAGTGAAACATTTAGTTATATACAAAGTACAAGTGAGCCCCCATAAGTCTGTCAGCTGATTTTTCAATAGAAACGTTGCAGACCAGAAGGGATTGGCATGAAATATTTAAACTGAGGAAAAAGCAAGGACCTACAATCAAGACTATTCTATCCAATAAGGCTATCATTTAAAATTAAAAGTAAAATAAACACCTTCTCAGGTGAACAAACAAAGAAACACTAAAGGAGTTTGTTACCACCAAATCCGTGTTGCAAGAGATGTTAAAGGGGCTGTGTTAGGAAGAAGAAGAAATAGAGACAGGAGCATAGGTGTAGAGAAACAAAGGCAATGGATAAGTACCTATCAATAACAGCCTTATATATAAGTGGATTAAATGCCCCAATCATAAGACATAAGGTAACTGAATGGATAAGAAAACATAACCTACACATATGTTGTTTACAAGAGTCACCTTGATATTTTTAACACCTCCCTCCAATTTTTTTACCCTCACCCAAAGACAGGCCCACTGACTTTAGAGAGAGGGGAAGGAAGGGAGAGGGAGGGGGGTGAGAAACAGTTATATGACACAGAAACATCAGTAGGCTGCCTCTCATATGCACCCCCCCAAGGGGACCAAACCTGCATGTGTCCTCACCAGGAATTGGACCTGTGACCTTTCAGTTTACAGGATGATGTTCCAACTAACTAAGCCACACTGACAAGGGCCTGTTTTTTTCAAAAAATTTACCTCAAATCAGCTTTCTCAAATTCTAGAAGAATTCTAGAAGACATGCAAGTTAAGGTGGCCATTCTAACTTCAGAACTCCAGGAGTTCTTCCATTTCTAGCTTTGTGAAGAGCTCAAGGTACTAGTTTAATTTTTTTGAACTAGCCTGAACTGGTTTGTTCCCAATTGTATCTGGGCCACCTTTATATTTTAGCTCCATTAACTATTTTCTGCTCAATTTGGATTTTTTTTCTTAGAGTTATTCATCACAGAGACACTTTGTCCCGAAGAAAGCTTTGGTTTATACAGAAATCATGGGGTCCAGATATTATGCCCCTTCAGCCTTCACTTTGAATTGCTTGCTATCATCTGTGAGTGTTCCCCTAAGTTCAGAAAAGCACTGATACAGTTTCTATCATTGTAAATTAGTGTCATCTGTTCTAAAAGTTAAGCAAACAGAATGATACTTAGCTTGTAACTTAGGGTGCAGAAAATAAAACAACTTTGCTTGAAAGCCAATAGGTTGTTAATTGGATTAATAGTAAATATATCTGAGAAGGAAGAGAAAAATAATTCTGAAATACTGTAGAAACTGAGATTTTTTTTAAACTAGTAACGGAATTGCTGACAACAGTTCCTGAAAACACAAAATTAATAATTTTAGCTTCTCTGTCTTTTATGTCATGAAATGATTCTGGATTATATTGCAGGCATTCCACCTCACCTTAGGTATTTTCAGAAAGTAATGAGAACTGTCATTCAAGGCTGTTTGAAGAACCAGAGATCAGAGAGCAAACAGCCCTTTGATCTTTCTTTGAGTAAAGGAGATATCGTATTGGAAATGTTACTATAAAACACAATGGCGATCCCACTAAATTAAAAAAAACTTATATATTGGCATGATGCTCAATAGCAAAAAAAAGAATTTATTATCATATAACCTTAATAAGAATACAGCCTCTACCAGGAAGCTAAAAATCAACTGGATTATACAGCCTCTCAAGTCACTGAAGACTGTAACTTCTCTTTACCCATTGTTTAAAGTTGTGCTAAAAGATTCATGAAAAACTTTTTAAAATTGAAATAATCAATGATATTTTGTGTAGTTCAGCAACAGTCATTTGACATTAATTGACAATAAGAGTATTGGAACAACAATGATAGTTAATCAGAAACACTCAGACCCCTTAGTAGCTCCCACTGTGACAAGAGCCGAGAAGATTAGCATATTCCAAACACACAAATATGCAGTGATGATGTTAGTCTCTAACTCTGCTTTTCTGTGTTTCAAAATGACAATTCATTTTTAGCACTAAGAACATATCTTAATATACTTTAATCAAACATCAGATGAGTTTTAGCCTATTTCAAAAAATTCATATTTTCATTCACTTAGCACGTATTCTTTGAGTTTTTACTAGATTCCTGTCAACATTTTCAATACTTCTCTCAGAGATACCTGAAAGGAAACAGAGAAAAATCTCTGTTATGGAAACTATATTTTTATTTTAGGGTCATACAATAAAAATAACAAAATTGTATAGATTATAGAGGCATGATACTTAAAGGACACATGGACAAAACCAAAAGGGGTGGTATGAAGGGTGGGAAGTGAGGATGGCTGGAGTGGGAGGGGATGGGGGGAATGGAGACAAGTGTACTTGAACAACAATAAAAAAAAGATAAAACAAATAAAAAAAGACAATTAAGTAGGAAAAATAAAGATAGACAGTTCCATGATTCAAGTTGATTACAAAAGCATTAAAAACTAAAACATAAATCTACAGATTCTGAGCCACCGAGACAGACACTATCTTTACTAGTCTAAGCTGCAAATCCTGAAGGGAGATCCTCTCTTTGTCTTGTAACTCTGTTTGCCATGCAGACTTAAAAAGATGGCAGAGGGGCAGAAACGCTAGAGCACCTTGGAGAGTTGCCTTCCAAGGAGCAGATTTCCAACCATAATGTTGGAAGTGCCAACTGGTTTCTTCTAATTGCTTATAGAGATATGTGAGAGGAAGGATATAAAATAGCAGAAGGATTGTTAAAATATTAACATTTGGTTACTTTGAAAGTTCCCAGCCATTTCAGGTGGCAAAGCGTGCGAAGATCCTTAGGAAGGATCAAATCCCGGCTGCTAAGACAACATAGGCCAAAGGCAAAGCTGAAGAGGTGGCTGCAAATCTTTTGTTGAGACCTCAGAAAGATCAAAGGTGATGTCAGACGAAACATGCTCTAAAATGATAATACACTTGTCTCATATTTCTTCAGTCGAACATTAAAGTCTTTAGAAAGCTTAAATTCATGTCTCTCAGCCTTCCCAGATGAAATGAAGGTTAGGAAGGTTCATTGCCAAGAGACTATAAGTGCGGATATCACGTAATGGTACAGACCTTAACGAAATTCACCACTTTAAAAAAGAGTTCTGCATTCAGACACATTCCCAACTTTCACTGAAAGGCCAGAGAAAGTACAAAGTAAAAGGAGGTCTGTTGACTCAAAATTCTACTGACAGCAAGCAGACCGAGAAGCAGTACATCTGTCTTTTATGAAAAAGGTAAGAGGGCTCTGGGTGGAACCCAAAGACAAGAACAATTACATATTTGTCAGCTTTGAGACATGATCTGAGAATCTACAGCACTTGCTGGCTTGATTTTGGAATTGTTTTGGAACAATGTCTACTTTTTGTTCCTATTTTCTCCTCTTATTTAAAGGTTATCTATGCTAATTTCACCATTATAAACGGGGTGCATTGGTTGTGGATAACTTGTCATTTTAGATTCACAAGTGAAGAATTGCATTTAAGTGGTTGTACTGAAGGAGCCTTATCCAAGAAGCATCAGCCATACGTGGGCCGGATTTAGGTATGGGTTTTAATTCATCTGAATCATTGGGATAAGAATGTAGTGGGGGATTATGAGGAGGTGAGGTCATTTGTTTGTTGGAAGAACATAAATCATTGAGGGCCAGACAGAACTCTGGTAGCCAGCTTCCAGCATGGCCTCCAATAACCTCTGCCCTTAGGTTTCACATCCTTATACAGTTCCTTCCCGTATGATACCAGGGTTTGTCGATACGTCACATAGTATAAGGCAGGATATTGCTTGCTCTGTCTCTGTCTCTCTCTTCTGTCTCTGCCCGTCTGTCTCCTGTCTCCCACCTTACCCCCTTCACCTCTCCCTGTCTCTCTCTGGCAGAAATAGGCTGTCATAATTGTGTGAACGTATAAAGAGCCCATGTGGTAAGGAACTGAAATATCCAGGCAGAGCCAATGAGGGGCTCAAATCTGCCAACAGTCAGGTGAGTGAGCTTGGAGGCAGATTCTAAAGGTCCAGTTAAAGGCTTGAGATGGTTGCTGCCCAACTAAGAGCTTAACTCAACCTTATTCCCAGCTCAGCAAAAACAATCCAGCTCGTGCTCTGCTAGATTCCTCACCATCAGAAACTGTGGGAAACAGTAAAGATTTGCTGTTTTAAGCTATAGTTTGTTACAATCATTTGTTATGCAGCAATAAATGACATATTCACTTTTACTTTTATTTTTCCAAATTACCTTACTTCAAAACAGCAGTTATCATTTTAAGGGACAGATATTCTCAGAGTTATAGAAAATGTGGAAATTTAAAATATCTTTTCAAATGATAACAGAAAGTATTATAATAAATGTCAAATCCATAAAAATCAAATTATAACTATTCATGGCAAAACTCAATTATACAGCTTATTAAAAAAAAATCCGTATAAGCCCTGGCTGGTGTGGTTCAGTGGATTGAGTGCCAGCCTGCAAACCAAAGGGTTGCTGGATGGATTCCCAGTCAGGGCACATGCCTGGGTTGTGGGCCAGGTCCCCAGTAAGGGGCCTCTCAAGAGGCAACCACACATTGATGTTTCTCTCCCTCTCTTTCTCCCTCCCTTCCCCTCTCTTTAAAAATAAATAAATAAAATCTTTTTTAAAGTAATCAATAAAAACCATTTTAAAAAAGATCAGTATAAAATTATTCTAAACAGCCTTGAATATTTATTATTTTCACGTATTATTTGCTGTTATTTTTAAATGCTGATTTTGCTTTTTTTCTAACTAAAAAGCAAATAAACACTAAACTGCTGAGTCCATGAAACATTAAAATGTGACATATTCTTGCCCTTACTTCAGAGAAAAGTGGTAATTCATATATGAAGTTTTCTGAATACTTTTTCAATTCATAGTTTGAATTTTAGGGAAAAATAAAGGTAAATTTACATGAAATAAAGACCATATGAAAAATGGATTAACATTTTTAATTAATTGAAAATCAGCCTGTAACATAATAACAGATGACACTTTTACCATTGTTTCTATAACAGTTATAATACAGAGAAAGTAAAACAAGAATTTTAGTTTTAAAAAGATGATTTTTCTGTTGGCAACATTTTTTGAATATTTGTAATGCTTGGATATACTTCCTACATTTGCAATTTCATAAAAATTGCAAAGTGCTCATTTCTTCTGATTCTTGAAATGCTCTTGATAATTCTTAAGTAAGATCATTCTAGTTTTGCTAACAGTTATCAGTTTTTCTATTAGATGCCATAATTTTATTAAACTTGTTTTAATGTCATTTTAAATTTCCTTGTAAGGCAATTTAATTGTCCCCTTTAAGAAGAAAAAATTGAGATATAGAAATATTTAAATGAATTGCCAGAATATACATGTTGTTTAGTATCAGGGGGAAATTTTTAAATGCCATTACTTAATTTTTAAGCTTTGTTATTTTTTAATTATTTGGCAACTTAGAAATTCCTTCCTGCATACTCAGTCGTTTAGAAATCCACTTTAGTAAGTCCTAGGTGCTCTAAGTAATAGTCACTGCTTTGTAGGTCTCTATATTTTAAGCAATAGTATTTATATGCTGTATAATAAATACCTACAGTAGGCACACAAATGAGAAAGTAATTAAAAAGAATACAATTATTAAATCATCATTTAAAATCATTTCTTTGTTTTTCCTCGTTAAGTTTTATATTGATGGGTCAATACTATAATTTCTTTGTTTGACTGTATCTCAGGTGAGTTCTCTAACAAAAGTAAAATATTGATATATATGCATTTGTTTCATATGTGTTTATGAAATAATGAGAAACCTATTGTACTATAAATCTAATGTTTTCTTCAAATTTCAATGAATATCCACCTACATATATTAAAAAATATGTAATTTCCTCCCTGGTCTAAAATAAGAGTTGTATCCTATTGTAAAGCCCTATGAGTAATCATATCTTTATTTATGCTAGTGTCTTACCCACTTGCCAATGTCTGTTTCAGATTCAAATTTTAAAAGTAAGTTTGATGTTTTTTTTTAAAGTTTTATTTTGGCATTGTATAGATCTATACCATGTCTTTCTTATTGCCTTAGAAGTCTTTCTTAGGAAGTTCTCTCTTTTCTCTCCCAATTTAACTTTGGAACAGCTTTCCAGTTGAAAATAAAATAACGTAGAAATCTGCATTATAGAGATTCCACCTGCTTCCTGGACACAGTGCTAATCGTCCTCCAGTGCCTTGAGATGGAGATGCCTCTAATTCCATTCCTTCTCCTTGGAGTTAGATAGAGCTTTGCTACTCTCTGTTGCAAACTGCCTTTGCCCAGAAATAAAAATAAATTCATTTCTGGCTTGTGTTCACAAGGTCACATGTGAGCTCTCCTTCGTCTCCTGTCCTTTGGTCACAGTTTCCAGACAAGACTTCAGATTCAGGAGCAAGGACGCACAAATACCAAGTCACTGGTTCCATACATGAAGGGCAGCTTCCCTGCAATGTCCCAGGTCCATTGGTTGGTATCAGCCAAAGCCATCCTTTTGTTATAGACCTTCTTACCAATTTTCCAGTTCCATGTCTTTCTTTTTGCAGACTGCAATTAGCCACTACTCGCAAGAATCCATGACAGGACACAGAGACCCTAATATCAGGCCCACGTGGATCTGAGCGGGCCCTTCTCCCACTAGGAGGTTGAATGTGGACAGATGCTCTGAAACATGCATGTGACGTCCTGCCTCCCTCTGCCCAAGGGTATTTTGGACCATGCAGTGCACTCACAGATTCTTCTGCAGTTCTGTGCATGCAGGAATTTAATTCTCCAGGAAAGGTTCTTAACCAATGTGATCTGTGAGCTAGCAGATGCATAGATAGCCCAGCCTTTTCACTTTATCACTGACTAAGTCATGATTTATTCTAAAATGTATGTATGTGAGTCTCAGTTTTCTTTACAGGAAACGTGCAATTATGAAATTCTCTATTGGTTTTCCTTTCTTCTTGTCTCATTTTCCCACTTTTTGAAGTGACCTCCCAAGTAAAATACTTAAACACAAATCTGTGTCAATTTTCTGAATTTAGAAGAGCCCAAACTTATATAAAAACATGCTTACTACTTTCACTGACAACACATAGACTTATTTTTGGCAGTTTTGTTCTCTGGGTTCTGTTTTCAATGCCAGCTTTCTTAATAACATCACCTGTTCGGTTGACACTTACTCTGCAGGAAATAAAACGTGAGCATTCTGGATTCAATAGGATCTCGGAGAAAATGAAAGGTAAAAGATCAAGGGAACAAAATTATTGCCTAGGTGGCAGTGACATGCCTTGGCTACCTCAACCATTTTTTTAGTAATTTTAGATTCACAGAAAAAATGAAATGAAAGTACAGAGATTTGTCCATATACTTCCTTCCATATATTCATAAATAGTCTCCCCCCACTATCAAAATCCTCTATTTCTTAAAATTGATGAAATTACAATGATACATCTTAATCACCTAACTTCATAGTTTACATTATGGTTATTCTTAGGGATAGGCATTCTATGGGTTTGGACAAACATGCCACAATTACAGTATGATTTACTGTACATAATACATAATGTTTTATGACACCATTATGTTGTCAGAAAGTTCTAGTTAATGCCATGGAAAAGAAAAGAGAAGAAAGTGTATACAGAGTGGGAAAGAAGATATCAAACTGTCATTGAGACTTAAAGGGAAATGTGTTAGATTTCTGGGAATAATTTTCAACTTTGATTTTAAATGAGGGCCTTGCTTGTAAAAGTCAATTTTCTTTCCATCTTTTGCCTTCCAACATTTGGAAAATGGCATGAGACGTTGTGATATTTAGCACTGTTTCAGGCATCCTGAGACAATGAAGGAAAGTCCAAGGAAACACACATGTATTTGTCGATCTAGAGTTGTGATGTCACTGAAAATCTAACCGAATCTAGCATCTACCTACAAAGGACTTTTTGATCAGGAACTCTACTTTATAAGCACTTGTTATTTTTGAGGTGTTGTAACTCATACACAAGACTTACCTAAGCATAGTTTATAGAAAATCCTTAGTTATATTTTTAATTTTAAAAAAATTATAATAAAAACAGATGTACAAATTAGTATTAGTATTTAAATTAGTGTATTTTCATCTGTTATAGGGACAGAAAAAGGAAAATAATTTTTAAAACCTCCAGTCAATAAACCTAAAAACAGAAAGATAATATTATAAATTTATCAAATCAAATCATAGTTGTTTAAAGATCAATAGAAGGTATAAATCTTTAGACAGATGGATCAAGAGAACGGAAGAGTGGCACAAACTAGAAATATCTGTAATGAAAAGGGGAATATCACTATAGATTCTAAAGACATTAACAGGACAATAATGAAATATAAAAAAACAGCTTTGTGCCAATAAATTGAGCAACTCTGATGAAATGGACACATGCCTTAAAAGATACAAGCTATCAAAAGATATTCAAGAAGAAAAGACATTACATAAACTGTTGTGTATGTTGATGAAGACAAATTTTTGCTTAAAATATTACAACAATGAGAACTGAAGCTCAAGAGGCATCAGTGGTAAATTGCACCAAATGTTTAAGGGAAGAAACACTATCAATTCTACCCAGACACTCCTGGAACTGAGAAGATAAGGAACTAAATCACAGTTCATTTATATAGCCAGGATGATGTTGAGTCCAAAAACAGAAACTACAAGAACACAAACAACAGAGTCATCTACTGTGAAAACATAAACACAGGTAATCTTTTCAAATATTAAAAAAATCAAGTCCAGCTCTATATGCACATGATGATATATTACTACCAATTCACTTATACATAAGGCAGCTCTGGAGCTAAAATAAAGCACCTGTGACACTTTCACCCTCACACGCTAGTGCTGAGGTGCAGACTTTGTTTGTAGGGCACTGCTAAGCATCATATCACAGAGAAGTGCGGGGTGCTCTACCTGCGGAGTGTGCTGGAAATCCGCACTCTCTGGTGCCAGCAAAAGCTGGACATGGGGTCAGGTTTCCAGAAGTACTGCACTACAAAACTCCTTAGCGGAATATCAGGGGAACTTTTGGATGCTCTTTGCCAGGGTGCCAAACCCTGAATCGAGAGAAGATGCGCAGGCTGGGTTCTGGAAATATCACCCGTGCTAGGGGACTTTGGCACTAGAGAAGGCACATGCTAGGGACTTGGTGCTGGAAATTCACCTCTTACCTTAGGACCCTGTACCATGATGTCTGCATACTCTACAGGAACTTAGTGCTGGAACTACCGTCAGTGATACAGGACAATGATGAACCAGGAAATGCAAATGGTGCAGGAGCTAGGTTCTAGATAATCAAACCTTGCTCCCAGACACTAGTGCAATACAAGCTGCACATGCTATAGAAGTTTGATGCTAGAAATATCACCTCTGCAGAACCCAGATGCTAGGGAAATGTGCCTGCTAGGAAATTGGTGCCGAGAATGCCAAACATTGCAGAAACCTGGTGCATGTGAAGCTTCCCTTGTCCGAGGGTCCTGCAAGTCAGCATTGTATTTCTAGCACCAAGATCCTGTACTATAACATGTGTGTTGGAGAAGTTGCCCGTGCTCCAGCTGCTGGGAGATGCAGTCTATGCTGCAAGTGCTCTACACTGGAGAAGCTAACCCTACACATTAGGAGATGAGTGCTGGAGAACATAGCACCAGGGAGCAAAAGTTATTTTCTCGTTCAATGTCTGCCAGTACTTTGTACTGACCAAGCTTAAAAATGTAACAGCTGGCAAATGGTAAATATTTGTGTTGCCCAGATCCATTTTCCCAGAGGATAAAATAAGTAGGAAAAATTTAATACAGTCTATTCAAATATTATCCTTATGAGTTTAATGCTCTCAGATAAATTTGAGATAAAGACATAAGTAAATAGAGAGATGCAGTATATTGATGGATTGCAATAGATAATATTTTTATGATGTAATTTTTCCCAATTAATCTAGTGATTCAATGCAATCAAACCCAAAATTTTAACACCTTTTTGTGGAAGTTGTTAGCATGATTATAATATTTATAAGAAAATATAAATGAAATCAGATAGCAAAATAATTTTTAAAAGGAGATGAAAACAGCAGGATTTACACAGCTTAATTTCATGATCTATTATAAAGTAGCAATTAATGTAGTTCAATTTAGTTGAAGAATAGACAGATATGTTATTAGAAGAGAAAAGTTGAGAAAAAGAAAAAAATAGTCTTTTCAAAAAGTGATGTTAGAAAAACTGTATATTCAAATATACAAAATCAGAATCAAACTAAAAAAGAAAAAAAAAACCTTAGGTCTTCATATTGTGCTGTGCAGACAACAACTCAAATGCCACGGCTCCAGATAAGTCATGGGAGAGAAATCCTCACAAACTGGGCGTAGGCAAAGATTTCCCAGATGGCATAAAAGCAATCAATCAATTAATGCTGAAATGAGACAATGAAAATCGGTCTTTACAAACACTGTTAAGAAAAGGCAATGGCGAGCCACAAAGTGAAAGAAGGTAATTTGTTATATTGATTTAGAATGTGAAAAGAGCTCTTTAACCTCCATAATAAGACAGAAGAAGCTGGTTGAAATGGCAAGGGATTAGAACCTTTCAAAAATTTTATTATATTTATAGTGATGAAAATAGACTCAACAATATAAAAGAAGAATTACTGATATGCTCAAAAATATAAGTGAATCTTTTGTTGATTATGTTCCAGTTAAAGTTGAGATCATATGGCATTTGTCCCTCACAAAGAAAAAAGCAAACAAAATATAACCAGAGACATTGAAGTTAAGAACAATCTAACAATAGCCAGAGGGGAGTGGGGAGGGGACAGTACAGAGAGGGGATTACAGGAACTATTATAAAGGACACATGGACAAAATCAAGGGGGAGGGTGGAGGTGGGAGAGGGAGGTGGTTTTGGCTGTGGTGGGGTGGAGGGATGGGGAGAAAAGGCAGACAACTGTAATTGAATAACAATAAAAATTTAAAAAAAAATATATATATAAGTGAATCTCATAAACGTTATGATGAATGAAAGGAGACAGATGTTATTTATATGAAATTCTGAGAGCATAAAACTAAAAAGGAAAAAATGCACAGAAGGCAGATAGGTTATTGTTTAGGGCATAGGATGGCAGCGACTTCAATTGGTAGGTAGGAATTTTTGAGGTGAGGGTTGCACGGACACCTATATTTGCCCAAACCCTTTGAACTAGACATTTAAAAAGGCATGCAGCTATAAAGATTATTAACAACAACAACAAAAGGATTTCACTCACTTTATGATTAGGACCTCCTTAGTCCTCAAAACATCCTTTCTGCATGTGTTTTTCCACAAATATTGCCCAGCCCAGTCATCACCACAGAGCAGCCTACATTCATCCCAAGTCAGAGAATGACCTCTGCGCTGTAACACGCATTGTAATCCCTTTATTTCTGGAGCTTTGTTTTGCTCATCCAGGATTTTCTACAAGGTCTTAGGTATCAAATATAAGCATCAGTTTTTGCAGGAAAGAACAGCAACGATAGAAAAGAAACAATCACCTAAAGAATTTAGACATGAAAGTTTAGTTTTCCATTACTAGGAGAAGAAGAAAAGAAATCTCTATGTGGAATGAAGTGCAGTACAAGAGCAAAAGGAAGACCTTATTTGCTAAGAAAAATGCTGTGGTGCCTGTGTTATTTTTGAGAAACTTTAATGTATGGGGTACATTTTAGAATTATTTTATCACAAATCCTTAAAATAGTAAAGTGTCATTATACTTGAAGCGGTATCCTTTAAATATCTGAGGTACTCAATTATTCATAACTTAATCTGGGATGGTTTATATAAGAAGCTCACTAAGTCATGCATTTGAGTACGTCAGTACATTGTGGAGAGCTTCATTGATCAACGCGTAAATATATTATTAAATCAATGTGAACAGCTATGTGTGAGGTTATCTTACCTACATCTGGTCAGCTTACTCTTAATAAATTAGAACCACACAAACAAACACAAATAAAAGGTAATATGGTTTAGAAAACTAAGTATAGCAAAAATGTCAGGTAGTTAAAATTATATACTTTATTAAAATCATGGATGCATCATAGTCAATTAACCTTTTCAACTAAATTACATGATCCAAAGATAGATGATGACAAGCAAAATGTTAATCATGAACTCCCGAGATTTACCAGAACTCTCTTTGGTAAATATGTAAAAAGAAATATTATTGACCCAGCTGTTGTGGCTCAGTGGATTGAGTGCTGGCCTGAGAACCAAGGGGTCCCCAGTTCGATTCCCAATGAGGGAATATGCCTGTGCTGTGGGCCGGGTCCTCAGCAGGGGGCACTCAAGAGGCAACTACACACTGATGTTTCTCTCCCTCTCTTTCTCCTTCCCTTCCCCTCTTTTTACAAATAAATAAAACCTTTAAAAAAGAAATATTATTAATAGGAACTAGTTTAGATGTGCTGTTCTTGGAAGATATACTGGTTTTCTCATATCTGGTTGAGGACATACCCCCATACTTCTACCCATGTGCTACTCTCTTAATAAGGAAAATTAAAGAAAGGCTGAATGGGTTGGAAGTGACAGGACGTCTTGTAATTATTTCTTTCCACTGGTGATGCCAATTCTGAACAGGTGGCAGGAAAATGGTGGATATTGGAGTGTTGAATTCCTTCAGGCTATTCAGTAAAATAAGCAAAGCAAAAAATGGATTTTGATAAAATCCCTGTTCTTTGTGTTATTTAGGAATGAGAAAGAAAGAGAAATCTGTTTTTTTTCTTCAAGTCCTTAACTATCATATGTTATGTCAGATAAGAAGTGGACTTAGGTAAAGAATTACTAGATTTATGAAAGTTAAGAATTTTGATAGAATACTGTATTGGTTAGGTTAAAATAAATACCCACTCATATACTGCTGTTGGAAATAAGGAATAATGCAATTCCTATGGTTGGGAGCATGGCAGTAAGTATCAAATTGACACAGCAAACCCACTTCTGGGAACTGTCTGGAAATTATACCTTCAACAAAATACAATAAAACCACAGTTATTCCTTGTAACATCATATATAATGTATAACTCTTGGAAATAGCCATAATATTTACATACACAATTAGCTAAATAAAATAAGGTACCTTCATAGAACTTAGTACAATGTAGTTATTACAAGAATGAAAGATTTTCATAACTGATAAGAAATGTAATCACGAATTTCACTTCTGGATATATATCCAAAAGAACCCAAAACACTAATCCCAAAGAACGGATGCACCTCTGTGTTCATTGCAACATTATTTACAGTAGCCAAGATGTGGAAACAAACCAAGTGCAAATCAACAGACCGTGGATAACACTGTTGCGGTACCATTTGTGACAGTATGAATGGAACTAGAGGGCATCATGGTAGGTGAAATAAGTCAGTAAGGAAAAGGAAAATACCATATGATTTTACTTACATGTGGAATCTAAAGAATAAAGTAAGTGAACAATATTGAAACACACTCATGAGTACAGAGAACAGAGAGATGGCGGTCAGATGGGAGGGGTTTAGGGCCTGGGTGGAAGAGGTGAATGGATTAAGGAGAACAAATTAGCAGGTATAAAACAGCCCGGGCAGGCAAAGTGCAGCATGTAGAATGCGGGCAATGGCACTGTAATAACTGTGTGTGCTGCCAGGTGGGTACTGGAAATACTGGTGGGATCACTCTGTATGGTACGATGGTCTAACCCCTATGTTGTACACCTGAAACTAATACAAAATAATAGTGAATGTAAACTAGAATTGAAAAATAAAATTTACAAAAAGTATATATCTAGATAACAAAGGGAAAGGTGCAAAGCAGTCTAAGCCGTGTGCTGTCCTTTATTTTAAAGAACTACTTAGGCAAAAATCAGCACAGGAGTGACAGACCAGAAGTTATGACATTGGATATCTAAAGGGAATTGTGGATAGTGATGTGGGAGCTAAAGTGAGGTGACAGAGTCTCTAATATTGAAGTCATGTTAGTAATTTACAGGTTTTAACATAATACAAATTAACAGAGAATGAGAGAAAATGTAAAACTGAATGAAAAGAGAAACAAATGAATCAAGTGTATATCTAATGGTAACATAAACACAGGGCAAAAATTAATTAGTTAAAATAAGTAACATTGATAGGCAACCTCAGTTGCAATCCCTCACACACACACAAAAAAGTACACATGAATTTGTAGTAGTATTGGTGTAACACTTCTGAATCAGTTTTTAGCAACCAGGTAAATATACTAATGCTTTTGGAAACAAGTTTTTCACTGTGAGAGAGGACATATGAAATTGTGAATGTTTATATTAAAATTAGATATATAAATTTATAATTTAATAAAGAAAAACAATGTACATATACGTGTGTATATATGTATGACTATGTGTGTGTGTATATATACATACACATATGATAGTATATAAATATACACATATATAAAATGTCAAAACAATATGTAAGGCAGCTTGAAGAGGTTTTACTAGGCCAAATTAGGGACAATTTAAACATCATACAGTTAATGATGTTTCATTATAAAAACTGGATAAAAATGAGCCTTGGCTAGTGTGGCTCATTGGATTGAGGTCCCATCTGCTAACCATAGGGTCACTAGTTCAATTCCCAGTCAGGGCACATGCCTAGGTTGTAGGCCAGGTCCCCAGTAGGGGGCACATAAGAGGCAACCACACATTGATGTTTCTCTCCTTCTCTTTCTCCCTTCTTTCTCCTCTCTCTAAAAATACATAAAAATCTTAAAGAAAATAAATCAATAAAAATGAAACCCATTAGTCTTTATCGAGATTAAAAATGTTATACAATTACTCCATTTACATGTATGTGGATACACAACTGTAGCTTCATCTTTTTGACTATGTATGAAAAAATGAACGAAGCTCTATTTTATTGGAGATAAGCTGAGTATAACTGATCCTAGACTTCTCTCAGAAGGCACATGTTATAAATGAGTGCAATCATTTCTTCTAAATGTTCTATAATTAAAAATGGGAATGTCACATTTGTGCTCAAACCTCATTTACACAATTTTTGTAGCAGAACCACTTTAACATAAAAGCAGGCATTTAAAAAAATTATTTATTGATTTCTTAGAGAAAGAAACATCGATTTATTGTCCACTTATTTATGCATTCATCAGTTGCTTCTTGATGTGTTTCACGTTTTACCTGAACTAAAATTGAGTCAGTTTGCTTACTGCAGAAATGTACTGACTTTGTATAAAGGTTAGTTCTCTCTTCTTCACTCCCACTTCTCCTTCCACCCCTTCTCTGTCTGTGCATTTAGTTTATCTGAAGTCTGTTTTATACGATCTCTCTTTGTGTACATAAGTACATTAGATCTGGAAGTTCAGGGAACTGGTATTAGGATGCCAAGTGGCTTTTTCCTTTGATATGCATCGAACTAGTTTCCAGGAGTGTGAAATCGCAACTTTGATGGTCATTTTACCTGACCATTGACATCCCTGAAAACTTCATCGAGGCTTGTGGCCACCATCTGCCAGTACACTAACTCCCTGAAGGAAGACAGGTGACAATTATTCCTCTTGTTCTTCTTTTTTGATCAGAAGAATGTTTCATATATTTTTTCCTCTCTGAATATCGAAATTTAGACATCCAGAAATCACACACTGATCCCTCTCAATGAAGTGTTCCTAGGGCAAAACTTTCAAAGAACTTTGAAATGCTGATTAGCCTTTGCAAGAGGCAAAGGTCTTTGAGAAGAACAAACCTGTCCTCACATTCCAGGGTCAGGAGCACTGGGATAGTATTATCAAAGACACAGGAAGCTTAAACACGGCTGTCAGTCCGTTCTGGTTGTAAACTGTCAAACCTGTGTAGACCAAAGCAGGCCAACTATGCTCTTCTTTTCCTCCCAGGTTCTGTGTACGTTAGAGCTTCTGTACTGCATTCCGCGTTCACTTCTGTTACTTTCTGAGTACTGCCCTTCTGCATTTAGCTCTACAAAGACCTGCCCTCTCCTAATTTATATTTTACAATATGAATTATTAAAAAAACTTTGTCCCAATTGTTTTTTTTAGATAGAACTTGATATGATTCTTACCATATTTTTTACAATATTTATTAATGAGATTAAGCCTGGGCAACCAGTTAAGAATCTCATGAGTTTTTCTTTTTTTTGTTTTTTGTTTTTATATCTGGTCTCTCAATGACTTTTAGTTATTTTATTTTACTATAGCAAGAATCTACCTAGTAAAATGTAGAATTATCCTATAAAATCAAGTTGCAGATATAATATTGAATTGGTCTATTATCATAGGCCTTTCCCTTTAAAGATTATAATACAAGTTTAACAAGTACTAGTAAGAAAATTTATCTGAAGAATAAGTTATACTTCAACAGAGTAAAAATAGCTTACCTTATTGTAAATGTATTTGCAATTCTGTATTTACTTAATATATATGTGTGAAGTCATACTCGAAATATAATATGAATCAACTCCCGGCTCATAAGTGCCCTGCGGTTATAGAACCAGCCGAGGCTGTTCTGGAACAGCCATGGGGTTCGACTGCCTGCCACCAAGAAGTGTGACTCCCAAGGCAAAAGTTTGGTTAAAAAGGAAAGAGATTTTTATTTAAAGATTATACAGATTTAGGATAATAGCAGATTTCTGCCATTATATCCCTGCTGCCTTTAAAAACACCCACAAATAGTCCACTCTTCCTCTTCCAAATCAGGCCAATTTCAGACTGTCACTCCAAGGTAGCGTCTTTCAGAAAGGCAGAAGTCTGCAGCTTAGCGTTCCTAGTCACAGTGCAGCTCCAAGCATCTCTCAGGAGTCTGGGTGGCCAGGCAGGTTCCTGCAGCACCTCCAGCTTTGCCAGCATCTTCCGCAGGCAGACTTCCCAACCTTGTGGCTGCCTTCATTGTAGACCTCTCTGCAGACCTTGTGGCTGACTCCCTGGAAGACCCACAGACAGACCTTCTGACCTTGTAGCAGCCCACTCTAATTTAAATGCTTGACTCAGAACTTCCTGTGTGATATAATATCCGGCTTTTCCTGTGGTGTGTTCACTCCTGCCATTTTTGTCAGCTCTCCAGTGATTTGATCCTTTTTTGGCTGCCATCTTTAGTCAGGGCAAGAGTTCCTAGTAATGCGTGGGCATCCACCCCTTCTACCCCCTCCTATGTCACAAGTACTGCAGGTTCTCACAGTCACTGTACACAATTCTGCAGCTTCGGAGTTCTTCCTTTCATGAACGCAAGGGCCTGCTGACTTGGTTTTGTTATGCAATGTACCTTAAATAATGTACCTTCTGCTCTGCTCCCTGCCACCAGTCCTGTGGGGGTGTATGCTTAATCAGGGGACCCATGCTCTGCGCCCAGTTACACTACCACAAGGGTCTTCCCATCACAATTCTCTAAGCGATGTTCTATTTATCAGACCGCACATTCTGAGCTTCCATGATTAAAAAAATGAAAATAGTAAGGAAAAAAAAAACAGAATCTTGAAATCCAAAATATTAAAGGAAGGGTTGAATTAAAAAAAAAAAAGTCTAGCCATATAACAAAGTCTAGGAGGAAAGAGGAGAAGAAAAATGTAAAAGCCACACTGCAGGGCTGGCAGTAGACAGGGGCTAGAAAGCTGAAAAGTGTGTGAGCAGAGCATAAGAAGAGATGACAGGGGAATTTTAACCCAATAGAATAAATGACATTTTTCATTATTTCAGAAAAATACAACCGAGGAACTGCAGACTTTTAAATGAGTGAGACGTGAATGTTTCTGGCATTATTAAACTGACTGGTGTTCATTTCTCTATTTAAAGCAGGTTCAGCGCAGTGACCCACATGTCATTTCCCACCCAGGACAGGACAAGGAGCATACGATTTATATAGCTCTAAATATAGGTATCGTTGGGAAGAGAAAGGATTTATTAAATCAGTTTACTGCCTATTTAACTTGTCAAATATTAAACTGAGAAGACTGAAATTAGAATTCTCTCAATGTATAAAAAACCTTTCACTTTTTCCTTGGAACCTCAGTTCTGAAATGGCTCACACTAATGTTGAATGGTATCATGCCGTCATTAAATATTAAAAAAAAATCTACTGAACTGATTTGGTCCTAAGATATTGTGGAAAAAAGAAAGTGTTGTGACAATATATGAAATGCCAAAGTCATGTTCTTTTACCCTCTTGTGATTTCTTATTACTAGTGGTATTAATGAATTAATTAGTTTAATGAAAGGCAGGATCTTAATCTAAAATGGAAATATTTGATAACAGGGGGACTTGTTTGTCAGTGTGCGTGTGTGTAGGTATATATGTGTGTTTACTTATCTCAGTGATTTGGTTTGGCATTCCCTGAGATGCTCCCATCCAACATTTACACCACTGTTTAATTTTGGAAATCATAAACTTTATCTGTAAACAATCTTCTCCTACTTTTATTTTATTTCTACTTTCTCTGATGTGAGCAATGATCACAACCCTGCAGGGAGCCACACACATTATGGTGAGTTCTAACACATCGATGGCAGAGAAAATCTTAAACATTTCCAGAGGGAAAAATGCTTAACAACTAAAAAGCAGTTTGAAGAATAAATACGGCAACGTGCAATGCTAAAACAAAGTAGAGAATTACATTAAGTATATTACAGAAGATAAACTTAGAATTACTTATGTAGTAAAATAATCACTTCAAATGACAGTGAAAAGTTCAAAATAAAAGAAATACTTAGAAAAATTATGTAGAATTTCTTTATTGAGTGGACTGTAGTGGAATTATTTAAGAAAAAGAACAAATGAATCTGAGAAGTCATCAGTGCCATATGGGAAGGAAGAGAAAATATTTTCTTTTTGAAATTTGTGATTACCTTGATAAGGTTATCAGACAAAGTAGAAGGGAGACAAAAGAAGAGAGAGGATGAATTTATTCATAAAATTAGAAATTCCACGTGATACTAACAATTGGCCAATATCTGGGGGTGGGAGACAAAAAATTGAGTGTGTACTAAAGAAATTTTGTGTTTTCTTATTTGCTAAGGATATTTAGATATTGAATTCAAATTTGTTTTAGGGAAATAGGAAAAGACGTCACTGGTTTTGTTTTAAGATGATGCTAACCCTAACCCTAACCATAACCATAGCCCTGTTATACTACTCTATAGGTTAAAAGGTTAACATGTAGGTTTTTGTTCACAGCAGATGCAAATAATTTTTTTTTGTGGAACAGATATTTCAAAAGGTTATGGTTTATGGTACTATAAATTACATCTTGTAAATCAAAATTTCACATAACCATGTAACTTCAAAAAGTGACAGCTGATACTTCATTTTGCCTTCCAAACATTTTACAAAATTTCTCTTTTGGCCAATTCTAACCTAGAACCCAAGAGTGAAGGAAATCTTGTAGACTGTTTTTCTGACTTACATAAACTGATGTTATCTGAACACTAAAAATTTTAAGTTTATTTCACCTTGTTTATTTAGAATTGTACTTTCTGAAATGTCCATAATATTTAATATTTAATTATAGAACTGTGTTACTATTGATTAACTTTAAGCATTTTTAACATGCCACAGGGGCACTTTGAAGTGATCTGTATTAGTATTATACACATTATTGACTTTATTCATTGATATACTATAAATCAAAATAATTATCCTGGTCAATTAATCAAGTAAGGTTTTAAATGAACAATACGCTTTATGCATCAAAAAATGATCAACTGATTATATTGTTTCAAAATAAAATGTTATTCAGCATTGCTAGTCATTAAGAAAATGCAAATAAAACCACAAGATACTTCATACCCACAAGTACAGCTATAATCAAAAAGACAAACAATAGCATATGTTGTTGAGGATTTGAAGGAACCAGAATGCTTGTCCATTGTTGATGAGAATGTAAAATAATGTAAGCATTCTAGAAAAAAATTTGTTTCTCCAAAACCTAAAAATATAACTACCATATGATCCAGTAATTTCATTCTGAGGTATTTCTCAGAGATAGATGAAAATATATGTCTATAAAAAAACTTGCATGGAAATGTTTTCAGCAGCTTCATTCATAATAGAGAAAAACTGTAAACACAATAAAAAAAACTATAAATGTCTATCATCTGGTTTATGTTTAGATTACATATATCTATAGAGAGAGATATATAGATATCCGTAGTATAGAACACTATTCAAAACAAAAATGCATTTATAAGAAATGTCCGCAAAAAGAAAGGAAGTGGCAAAAGTAGATTAGTTGTTGCCTAGGTCTGCACTTAGGAAGAATTAACTAAATGGTCAAGATAGATAAAAATGTTCTGAAACTGATTTGTGAAAATGGATTACTCACTCTGTCAAATAACAATAAGTTCTTGAATTGTTCAAAAAATGGCTGTGTGATATGTGAAATTAACTGAATAAAGTTGTTTAAAAAATGAAACAATAATGCCTAGAATATTTTCATGTTGTATTTCATTTTTCCGTCTAACACCAGCTGCCTCAAGGTGGAAATGCTAAGGCTTAGAAGAGAAGGACAGGCTGCCATTCTAATCAACATTCATCTTCACACCAAACTCAGTCGCTGCCTCATTTGTACATTGACAAGAAGACCCCACGACCTACACACTGAAATGGAAAAAATCTGCCAACCATGCTACCATATTGACACTGAAAGCGGAATTTTGGGGATAGGAATTTTATTTCTATAAAGATGGTTAAAATCCACCACCCAAATCATCTTGATATTAACAGTTAAAATACTCAAGAAACTTCTAAAACCCAACAAGAAAAAAAACCCAACAGGTAACTAAAGGAAAATAGACAAAAAGTTGAATAAACAGATCACAGGAGGCAAAAATAACAAGTATATGAAGGCTAAAAATAAAAGAAATGCATTTTAAAACAATGGTAAAAATAATCTCTTTAATTTTAATTTTAATTATTTATTCATAGTAAAGCTTTTTATGTTCAAAATCCCTTTTTGTATTGTTGCACATAGGGTTTTTCATATTTTATATACCTTTTGGACTTTTACATGGGAAGATTATTTGGATATTGAGCCTAGTGATACTTAATATCAGCCAAAAGATATAATTTATAAATTAATTAGTAATATATAAAGTAATTTTTGGTTCTGTCTGAAGTTTTCAAAGTCGTGTAATCCCATCTATTCCACATGATATCAAAACTTAGTAACTGCCTCAAAATGCTCATTTGGTATTCTACTCTTTGGAGATGTTATACACATCTATGGTTTGTCAAGTAAAATTTCTAAATAATTACAATTTAATATTGTTTTTTCATAAACTAATTTAATATCTTAGTCATTAATTTTTAACATGTCATTGAAATAGCAGAGATAAAGAACTGTAATGATAAGATATGCACTGAAATCTGTCGGTTCTGAGCACATTGCTGATCTATCTTTTACTCCAAAAAACAAATTGTCCTCTCTAGGCTTTAGTTAGCTTTTCTAAATGAGGAATGATATAAGGGTTCTCAAATGTTTAAATGAATTACCTATTAATTAAAATTATATCAGTGCCTAATAGTGCATTTGAAAATTAAATAATAGTATTTGTCCAAGAAAAAAAAGAAAATTAAATAATAGTATATATATATGGCCTGAATTTGGAACCATGGTTTTGCATGTGGTACAGTAATCAGTAGTCCTTAACTTAAATTTTAATTCAATAAGTTTTGGAAATTTGTTTATAATAATGTATGTAGAGGGTTTCTTTATATTTTATTTATTTATTTTTAGAGAGAGGAGAAGGAAAGAAGAAAAAGGGGGAGAGAAACATCAATGTGAGAGAAATATCGATTGGTTGCCTCTCATACGCGCCCTAACCGGGGACCAAACCCAGGCATTTGCCCTGACAGGGAATCCAACTGGCAGTCTTTTGCTTTGCTAGATGATACCCAACCAGCTGAGCCACATCAGTTATAGCTGTGTGTGCATGTTCTGAAGAATATTTTCTACTTTAGTTATTAATGATATTTTTCTAATAGCTTATGCAATTGGTATTATTTTTTATAACAATATATACCACAACATTGAGAAATTGATATGCCATTACTTGCATTTACATTATGGAATTATTATATTGATAAATTGCCAAAAATACATTTACATTTATACATATTCTGTTTATATTTATATATTGGGAGCAAGTTCAGTATAACCATTTTTCAACATGAATTTTCTTATCAGAATTCTTTATAAGCAGAATATTTTAATCTTATAAAATTGGTATTTTACATAAAGATATCCTTTTAAAGCCATAATTCTAAGTCATAACACCCCATCTTTGATGTGACTTTAAAGAGGAGACCATGCTGTGACAACAATAAAAGTCATGAAAATGCCTCATTAATTTGTTCCTTTGTGGTCATTTATATTTGCAGCTTATACAATGGGATTATCTTTAAAGCAGAAATTCTAATAACATCTCCTGCTATCTTGGCCTAATTAGAATCTGGGAGACAGGTTCTTAAAAATTACAGATGTGCCTTTAACCTTGATGGAGGATAGTGGCCCATTATTTTGAGTGTAACTAACTGTTAGAGCCCACAGGCAGCGTTAACTCCATGCTGTGACCGGGCCTTCTTGCTTCATTGGTGAGAGCAGAGAGTACGTTAACACAAACCTTAAGTAAAAAGCAGAACTACAAACTTGGTGGTAAATACCTTGTTTTATAAATTGCATTATAAAACATAGGTATTAAAAATAAACACCAAACATCTGTGTAATGTAGACAATTATATTACTTACCTTAGAGAGTAATTGGTGAGATTAGTGAACAAATATTTAAAAACTATATAGAATAGTGAAAGTGTTCCTAAAACATCAGATCAATGTATATAATTAATATTGTAAAAATATTAATTTTTATATTTAGGTCAGCAAATCATGGCAATGATGCAGAATTATTGTTACTGAGTCTTTCTAATAATATAGGTCTTATGCTCGGTAAGTTTTTATGTGATGTGTTAATCACAGAGATGCTGTAGAGTACGTGTTGCTCCTATTTTACAAATTAAGAGACTATAATGGCTTACCTGTGGTAAACAAATAGTAATGAGTAGTAATGGTGATACTAACCTGAACCAGGATGCCAACATTAGTAGTCCTGTGTTTTGCCAGCCTTGATAAATGTGCATAATAATATTGAAAACTACTTTTACTTATGGTTTCATGAAAACAAAGTAAAAGTTTAGTGATAATAAATGACCTCAAATGAACAATGAGAACTCTAGTTATTACTTTCAAACAAAGTATTCTATAACGAATTGTAAATAATTTTTTTCAAAATATAGGGCATTTTATTTTTAATCAGTCAAAAAAGAAGAGTTCTAGACAATATCAACTACAGCACACAACAAAACTATAGTTACATATGATATATGTAACTATATAATATATAATATAAAGTTAAATATAATCATTACCTATATATATCTGAAAATATAAAACCCTTTATAGGAACCACTATAAAATTAAACAGAAATTCTCAATCTATATGTGAGTGAAAAGTTCTTCTATAGTTTCCTTTAAAGGTCTTAAAACAAATACTAAATCTAAAAATAATGCTCCTTAGTTCCCACCTTAATGATACTGAAAAATTGATGGCTCTATCAATCATATATGCCTTTAATATTGTTCAGGCATCTCTAAAACCTTCCATTGTTTCAAGTATGAAAATAGAACTCAGGGACCTCCAAATCTAAACATCAGGCAACCAATAGATTGTAATGAGGATACATGTAGTTAATTTAGTTTTCCTTGGATTTACTAATGTATATCATATACCATATATGTCATATCCCATGACTTCCCAATCAGATTATACAACCAGATCAATAATCTGTTATATGAAGGTAAAGAAAAAATTGTCACATAAATTTGATCATGTTTATAATAGAATATTTTCTAATTAGTCTTTAAATTTGAATTTTAAACTTAAGAATCATATGATATAAAAACAAATTGTCAGGACAAATAATTTTCTCTAAATTATAAGGTCTTATGCAATAAAATATTTCATTTAACTTTTATTCTGTTTGTTTCTCTGCTTCTACCCCAAGAGGACTTTTCATTATCCTGTCATAAAAAGTATATACTTGCCTTTACAAAAAGAAAATAAAAAATGTTATACTGCTTAGTGTTGGAGAAGTAATTGAAAAAAATGAATTAAAATTAATATATAAGTGAGCTAATTTTAGCTGTGTTATAATTTTTACCTGTAATAATTCCATGCCATTCTACTTAATTAGATTGGCTCTGAAATGTTCTTAAAAGCATATTTATGAATATTGTTCTGGTAAATACTTTCCATTGGAATAGAAAATGTAACTAAATAATAAGCTATATAATGAAATGACTTAGGGAATACAGTTTATGAGTTTCTCATAATAAAAAGGAGGAAAAACAACAAAAATATGCCTGGATGTTCAGGTACAGCACATATTGTTTTCAATATATGCATCAAGGATAACATTTTATTTTAAGTTTTTTAAAGATTTTATTTATTTATTTTTAGAGAGAGGGGAAGGGAGGGAGAGGGAGAGGGAGAGAAACATTAGTGTGTGGTTGCCTCTTGAGCACCACCTACTGGGGACCTGGCCCACAACCCAGGCACCTGCCCTGACTGGGAATTGAACTGATGACCCTTTGGTTCACAGGCCAGGGCTCAATCCACTGAGCCACATCATCCAGGGCAAGGAAAATATTTTAATAGTCAGTGAACTCTCAGCATTGAAATCGATTGTTCCTACTTATGAAATATAGTTTATATGTAAGATAACAGTCATTTTGAATGTGACAGCCACACATTACACACGCTCACTCAATGACACCTGCCACCCCCACGGACTAGTACAGTGAAGTTGTCGTTGTTCACGCAAGCTAATTCCAGTCTACTCTCCTTGGCTGCCAGGTTACATCAATGTGCAAATCATTCTCATCATATTAATAATGGCTAGGCTTTTTCCAGACAGACCTCATGTATCCCAAATATTTGAAAGCCAGGATCTAAATAGCTATTTATACTTCTATGTTGATAGAAACATTCTTCACAATAGTCTTAAGTGGAAGCAACCTAAGTGTCCATCAATAGATGAATGGATAAACAAAATAAGGTATATGCTTCCTATAGAATAGTATTCAGTCTTAAAAGTGAAGAAAAGTCTGATACATGCCACAACATCTATGAATCTTGGAGACATGATGCTAAGTGAAATAATCCAGGTGCAAAAAAGGACAAATGTTGGTTCCTCTTGTACAAGGTACGCAGAACACACAAATTCCTAGAGACGTAAACTGCAGTAGTGGTTCTCAGGGGCTGAGGGGAGGGGACGGCAGGGAGCCAGTGTGTGAAGAGTACAGTTTCCACAGGAGATGGAAAAATTCTGGAGATAGATGGTAATGATGCCTGTGCAACAGTGCAACTGTGCTTAATACCACCAAACTACACACTTAGAATGGCAAGAAGAGTACATTTTATGTTATGCACTTTAACCAGCAAAAAAAAAAAAAAAACAGAGCAAAGAAGAACACCACACACAATGATTTTCCTGTTTTCTAATTAAAATTGTAACTCTCTTTGACATTCAAAAAATCATACATTATTCGGTCCTTGTCTGCCTCGCTAAGCTAACTTCCTAATTTGGTCTTTCTTTTCATAATCTTGTTTTTGTTTCTGGCACTTGGGGAGTTTTCTGTTTCATGTCCTTGGTTGCTATTTTCTCTCTCTGAAGCACTATTTTTTTCTGGACGCCCTTTTAGTTGGCTCATTTTTAATTTTTATTCTCTGCTAAAGTACCATTTACACAGGGAGGTCATGGGGATCAACACCCTCTCCCACTTACATGTACACCAGTCTCCCACCTCACATGTGAGACAGCACACCTCTCATATTGCCCAGCATGTTTTCTCTACAGTGCTTGCCACAGTGCAAACTGCTTTCATTTTCCTCCTATTTTTTATTGATAGTTGTCTTCTCCAACATGAATATTATTACCGAGTCCTGAAAATCTTCTTTATCCCCTTTGATACATACCTTCAAATTTCAAAATAGACTGTTAGCTAATATATTTCATAAAATATGTGTTTTATGAATGACATTAGCTACAGGGTTTTTTTTTTTAATATACCAAACCCATATTTGTCTTTCTTTTTTTTGGAAAGTCTTTTAACATAATCATTTGTGCTAACTTTAAACTGAAAGATAATCCCACTAATTTATGTGTTTCTGGGTTTTAGCTACTTATTTTTAAGTGACAGACTTCCAATTATACTTTTAAAACAAAAGCTTGATTTAATTTGCATTACATTTTCAATATGAATGTAAAGCCTTGAAATTAATGCTAGATTTTATTTTAAATAAAGTTTGATTTAATGTTCATATCTCTTTAATATACTAACCTACAGAACACATGTAAATATTTTATTTTACTTATAACGCATTATTAAAATCACATGAAAATGGATTTTGCCCGATTAAATGTGTACATATACAATTCGTACAAGACTACCTTTCCAGGAAGAAATAGGTAAAACAGTGTCTCTTCTGAAAGGAAGAGTACTGAGAAACTATAGTTCAGGGTTGGCATTTTGAAATGGAACCCATCTCACAGTAGCGATACCAGAATCAGGGCCGCAAAGTTGTGTCGAGGATTACGTATTTCAAATCTGTGTACATGGCAGGCCAAATCAAACAACAGTAGTGATTGAATTGTGGAGAACTAAAGAGCGTATAATTTACTTAAGTTATTCCTGCTTGTTACATATATTCTGCTTATTAAGTAAAACTGGTCTATAATGCATTCTGTTACATCTGTGAACATACACATGGTAAGAGAAAAATTAACAGTACTGTGCACATACTCGACACATGTGAAGGTCTAGGCTCCTTTTATTATGCACAGCAGCCCCTGGGTGCTACAGCAAGTTGTCATTCTGGAGAAATGCACTAAATGAAGTCAATCTTATGCATGAGCATTTTTGTAAATCAACCCTCCATATTTTTTAAAAACTGTTCAATTATTTAGCTGATAATAATTTGTTCATCTTTGAAAATTTTTCATTATTTTTCTTTAATGCTTTTCAACTCATTTTTCTTCTAAAATATTTCAAGAAAAATCGAATTTTGCCTATTTATTCTGTCAAATTGCTAAAAATTATCAAAGTTCCAACTGCTTGTAAGCAATCAAACTCCCTTAAATACTAAAAATAAGATTTTAATGCTAGTTATTTTCTCTCATAGATATTTAGTATAATAATGTTACTTTAAGAAAATGTCTTCTAATTTTCCTTCTTATAAAAGAAAACAGCTCTTCATAATTCCTCCTTATTGATCTATGTAAGATTTATAAAGCAGCTGTCTATCATATCTAGGAGACCAAACAATATTTTCAGTGTCTCTTATGCTGACATATTAAAGGCTCAAGGAGTGAGTGAAATTCATTGAGATTGTAATGAATATTGTGATTTAAAAAAAAATTATGCAGGCCCATAATTAACAAGACTTGTTAACATCTGTGCCTTAAATTTTAAAATATATGATATTTAACAAATGGATAGCAAGATACAATAGCTCCTATTTCAATTGCATCACTTCCAAATTTTAAGATATATTCAAAAGAATAAGTGAAATTTAACAGTAAATATTATGTATATATGAAGAGGTTTATGATATATTCCAATAGACCTGTATGCTTATATAGAGAGAATAAAATTAGCAGAATATATAATATATGTAATAGAATGTATAATTCATTATATTTATTACATATCATATATCTATACATTATATAGCACATTATATTATATAGTACATGCTATATTATATATAAGTATAATATATATTTCATATATATCTAGAAAAATTAGTATTAGATCCCAGTAATTTCACCATATGTTCAAAATACTGTAAATTAAAAGTGTATTTGATACTGCACCTTAAAGTGCCAGTCGTTGTCCCCCATGATCACGTGGCTGCCTAGGAGCCGAGTTTCACTGCTGCCACTCAGCAACATGAGGAGGGTTGTACTGCATATCACTAGCCCAGGAAAAAAAGATCAAAATTCAAACTCAGAAGTGCAGTTTCCATTGAGTTCATATTGCTTACGTTGGCATAGTAAAGCCAAATAATTCCAAGTGCAACCTTCGTAAAGCAGGAACCACACATATAATGTGTATGTATGGTGCATATGTGTACATTTGTAGCACATATATGTATTTGTGTATATTTTTAGTGTATATAGATGTGTACATACATATACACACACTAAGTAAAATGGGTCTACAATATATTCTTTTTAAATATATTTTATTTATTTATTTTTAGAGGGGGAAGGGAGGAAGAAAGAGTGGGAGAGAAACATCAATGTGTGACTGCCTCTTGAGCACCCCTTGCTGGAGACTTGGCCCACAACCCAGGCATGTACCCTGCCTGGGAATTGAACCAGTGACCCTTTGATTCACTGGCTGACACTCAATCCACTGAACCACACCAGCCAGGGCTGTATTTTATCAATATACTAAAATACGTCTAAATTAATAGGAAAATTGTTACACGTTTACAGTGAGAGTTGATGTGGAGGGGATGATGGCAATGCTAGGAATAGATGAAATATTCTCTGTCTACAACACAGGAAGTATGATGGGGCGGGGGTGGGGTATTCCAGCATAGGAATCTTGAAGAGCATTTCAAAGACACTGGGAGAATAGTCAGCTCAGCATATCTGCCAGAGCAGAGTGTGAAGCAACTTAGACAATCACCTTCCTCTCCCTTTAACACTGGCCACTTGCCAAAATACCGTTTGTTTATATTTTTATACCCTTTAAATGACAAACCCTAATTTTGACTTACATTATAAAACATTCCACTCAAATTATTAATTTATATTTCAATAGCCATTCAAAAATCAGACTTCTGTCCTCTAGAACTAAGCTAGTGCCATTAAGGTAGCAGAAAAATTATTATCTATATTGCTTCTCTGCAGCTGAAGCTGAATCCTAGTGAATTATACAGTTGACACCTTTAGCCTCTGATAGTCTCAAGAGCTGAGGGATGGATGTTCAGACCCTGAATTAAGGATCTGGGGAGAACACAAAAGTAATCACTACACAAGTGATTTTCAAAATAAGTCTGCATTAACCTCCCTGTTAGGGGTTTTAAAAACACAAACTGCTGGACCTCACCCCCAGAGATGAAATTCTATAAGGCCTAGGTGGGGCCAGTTCACTTGCGAGTCCATGTAATGCAGATGCTGACAGCCGGGTATTACTTTAGCACTGGTGAACTTCAGGGTGTTATAGATAAAGTAAACGATTTAGCAAATTTTCACAGAATACTAAAGCCATCCCCAATCAAAGGACATTGTCTTGCAAACACCTGTACCCAGGACACCTGGGGCAGATCAGCAGGGTGACCCACCCTCCCCAGGGGGTCTGCTACACCCCTTTAAAAACCCCTCTACCCTTTCCCTGCTGCTGTAGTCTGCTTGGACTCAGCCAGCCAGATCTCATTGTCCGGCCTTGAATAAAAGTCCTTAATTGGGTTTTGGCTCCCAGTCCTTTCTTAGCCACCTTGGCTACCTAACAACAACTTTACTTGAGAATATACTTGACTGTAAGTAAAGTGGACATCGGAGAGAAAATCCTGCACTACGCTAGAGGATTTTAAAAATCATGGTGTTTGTTCAAATCACTTTCATCATAAATTAAATTTTGTTAAACGGTTCTTTCTCTCCACACAGAATACAAAACTTCTTAGAGAAAACTGCATAAGCCCAAGAATCAATCAATTTTTTTAAAACAGAGAATTTAAATTGTCTTTTCCAATCGACATAACTAGTTATATAATTGAATATCAGCTTTTGAAGTTGTTTATTTATGGTTCATCTCCTAGAATTTTTTTCTCATGTTAGATATATATCATGCGTTCAATCTAGCACATAAGACTTCATCTTCTCAAATGCCATATGCAGAGTTGTAAACCCACCCACATCTGTAGCCCCTCAAAACTGTGTGCGTCAAGGCAAACGTATTCGTAATTCAAGACAAATCAGTTGAAAATAGAGGGCTAAAAAATATATAATGTTAGAGTTTAGATCTAAGAATTATGCATGCACTTTACCAAATCACACTGCATAAAAAAACTCTACACATTTATTTGTTTATTGGCTAAAAGTTTGACTTGATGACAAGGGTATAGGATTCTATTTGGGAAATGGAATAATCCGGATTTGTACATTTGGGAAAATTCAGATTTGTATAGCACAGTGAAATCATAAGCAGTGATCATTAAACCCACAAAATGGGTCTTGTTGAGCTTTTAAATTGTATTTTAATTATTTTCCCAGGGTTTTAGGAGTTTATTTTTTATTAAGTACAGTACTCAATTTATGAATTTGACAGAAAGCCCTCACAATTCTTTGGATGTTTTATTACTGATAAACCAAAAGCCTGTGAAAAAGGATAAAGCATCAAAATCTGTATTGGTTTTCCACTGCTACAGTCTTAAATTGCTATAAAGCCAGTTGCCTAAATAACACAAATTTATTATTTTCGGTCCCAGAAATCAAAGTTCAAAATACATCTAACCAGGCTACAATAAAGACACCAGCTGTTCCTGTTTGAAGACTAGAAGATAATCCATTTTCTGGATTTTTCCAACTTGTAGCAGTCTCCTATTTTTGATTTGTTGCCTTTTAAATCTTCAGAGACAATAATGGTGACTTAATTCCCTCTCACATTACATCACCTTGAAAGGCTCCTCTTTTGCTGCCTTCTCCCACTTTCGGTCCCTTCTGATGACACTAGGCTCACCCAGGTGATCCAGGCTCCTGCACCTATCATCAGCCTGCAGTTAGCAACCTTAATTCCATTTCCTATCTGAAATCGTAATTCTCCTCTCCTTTTCCCTGGTGACCTAAAATATTCCGGTGTTTTGCAGATTGCAATGTGGACATTTGGGGAGATGGAGACATTTTTCTGTTCACCAAAAGGGGTGCTGCTGATTATCCAGATCCTACTCCGTCCTTCCTTAACTGATGATTTTCACGAGCCTGAGGAAATTTCCTACATAGATTTTAAGATATTTCTTGGAGGGTTAAACCACTCTGCTAATACTCTGTGTTTTCTTCAGTCAAGTCCTGTGCTGGAACCACAGTAATTTCACTCTCTGTACTTGGCTGCTTATCTCACTGGGATGGAAGTCAACTTGACATCACCATGGTGACAGAGGAATGACCCCCCAAATTATCCACAATCTAATCCACAGAAATCTTATATGGAAAAAAGGCCTTTGGAGATGTGATTTAGTTGAGCATCTTGAGATAGGAAGATTTTCCTGGATTATCTCTGTGGGTCCAATACAAACACAAGGGTCCTTATGAAAGGTAGGTAGAAGGATCGGAGTCAGAGAGGAGATGTGACCATGAAATGATATGTGATAGATGCTAGATGTAGATCTTTGTGTATTTGTGGATGTACATTTGTATATGCATATGTGTGTATGTAATATGCAATATATATTATATATTGTACGTACATAAATCAGTTAATGCAAGTGGCCTCCAGATTGAGGCAAGACAAGAGAAGGATCTTCTCCTGGAAACTTCAGAAAGAATGCAACCCAACCAATCCACTTCAGACTTCTGACCTCTGGGATTATAGTACGATCATTTTATGCTGTCTTAAGCCACTAAGTGTAATTTTTTATAGCAGCAATAAGAAACTAATACTCCCACCCACTAAATTATAGAGTCTCAGTGGATGGCAAATAATTGGAGTAGAATGAAGCCTAGAGCTAAGGGGGACACTGTCTGATACAGTCAGCTCCAAAGAGTTCGTTCCCAGCTTCCTAAATGTAGGTGTCCTTGGGCCAGTGCCCTGAGAAACCAAACTTTTAATTTTAGCATGAATTCCAGGATACTTTCATCGATTTTCCAGGGTAAATTTAAGAAATGCATCCTGAATATTCAGGGATGTTTAATGTTGCCAAAAACATGTTTGAAAGACCCAGACATTAAGCCAGAGTCACCGAAGCCTTCCTGGTTTTGATTCCAAATGGAGTCAGAGATTTTTTTGGTTTGGGGGTTTTTGTTTGTTTGTTTGTTTGTTTTTAGTGTTCACTTGGCTATCCAGTTTCCTGGAATCAGGTGCTTGCCGTTGCTACAACATTTTCTAAAACAATAACGCATTTTGGTCTGGCTAAGATACAAATTTCTTTTCTCCTTGGGAAAGAAGAACTGCATCTTTCAAAATAACCTTTCATCTTTTGCTCATGGTGGGTCAGCACTTACTTCAAGTAAAACTTCCTTCCTCAGGTCACGGACGCGCTGACCCCTAGACAAGCATGTCCAAGGCTATGGTTATGTTTAGAACTATGTGGAATCTCCTTTCCTGAAATAAGGTCAGTTTCTGTGGACAGTTAATTTTGCTTTGTTTTGCTTGAGGCTATTCAGAGTCTAATATAGGCACTTAAAATTATCATTCTTTTCCCTATTAATACTAAGAAGTATCTTAGTATTAATAGGGATTATAATATCACTCCTAGAACATAACTGGCAACATTCATAAACTCTTGCCTTCCTTTTGCTGGACATAGAGTGTTTCAAAACATTCTGAAGTTATCTTTCGAAAGTGGCCTCGTCACCACCCATTGCAATTCAGGAAATGAGCAGTCAGTGGAAATTCCACTTGCATCTCTGCATTAAACCACTTCCAACAGGACGATAGCCATCTGTCAAAATGAACTGACTGCAATTCCAAGTTTTAGTTGGCCCATTATGCAGACCCCCCTTGGCGTAAGTTCTTAGCAAACCCAGATGCAGTCCCTTCATTAAACGGGTACAAATCATAGTTTACAAGCTGTGGGATGTGAGATGTAGTGCTTTTTTTATTTTATTTTTTCTGTTAGTTGATTTTATTTTGGCTCTAAAGGGAGCGTGGCTCCAAGGTGATGGTGAGTTCAAACCAAGTCATCCCGATGGCTGCCTCTGTCTAAACTGAGTTTGGTAAAGAAATCAAAATACTGCATGGATGCAAACACTTTTCTAAAATCAGTCCTAAATACTAAATGTTGGGTTTTCATATTAATGTACAATTATTTTACAAAATGTTAACATCTCAAGCCTGTAATAGTCTAAACATTTATTACTAAATCTTCCATCTTTAGTTTAGTTTAGTTTATTCCACATGGGGAAAGGTTTTATATAGAGAGTATCACCTGCTTTGTGCACTTTGGCACTTAAGATTTTATTTGCTGTCACCTGCTTTAGATGACAAGGTAAATGTTATACACTAATAAGATTAGGCTGCAGTGTTACTATTTTGTGTGTATATTGAATCAACAGAATCGTGCCCTTCCGCTCCCTATAGGGATCAAATGAACTGAAGTTTAACCTCAACTGCATGCAATGCTCCTACCTGTGTCCATCTCTATCTCCCGCAAAGAAGCGTCACTCCGGCTTCTGCATCTCTGTCTCCATTTGTGGTGCCTATGAACAAAAGTAAAAATCACATTGAGTTTAAAGTGTATGTATAAACCAGTAATTCTCACTCTGCCTTTTCCCTCACTTTTACTTCCTGGTCTTTCTACTTCTCTGAGTAAGTTTTCTTTTTCCCCCCTTAGGCTCTGCTTTTTGGGAACTGAATCTAAGATACATGGATTTGGTTGTTAATGTCATGATATGTTGCCTTTTACGAAAAGATCTATCCTTCCATGGCATGTGATATTAGCACCAGCATTTCATTTGCTTATCTCTCATTTTGAAAATTATAAGACTTCAAGGTGCTTCCACTCTCCTCCAACATACAAAAAATAAATAAATCAAAGTCTTCCTAGCATCACTGAGAATTCTGGTTGTGTCAGAATGTGTTACTGTGTTCACCTTGCTGCTCACATCTAATCATGAGCGCTGGGCTTTTTGATTCACGTTGTGTTGCTGGGCCATCAACACTCTGTGAGCGTGTTAGATGCTGCTGCTCTAATCCATGCATATGCAGAAAATGCCCTACTAAAAAATGGCTTCTGTAATTTCTTTCTCAACTCACTATTTTAAAGTGTTCTATATAAATGAGGATTAGGTTCACCTATAACAACTGCAGATAATATGACTTTAATAAGATTACAATGTATTTTTATCTTACATTTACAAAGGAAATCTAGTCCATGGTTGGAAGAGGAGCTTGGAAAGGCTGTGAGAAAGCCACAACCCTTTTTCTCAATGGTGCAATAGTCTCATCCTCAGCAATGTCCTCTGTCTCATAGCCCAACATGGCTGCTGAGTCCCAGCCATCAAAGACCATTCCAACCAGCAGGAAAAGGATATAGAAAAGTAAACAGTTTTAATTCTACAGTAATCCAGGGGGTCTTCTTAGATTGCATATCTTTTCTGATAAATCTATTGTCTAAACTTCAGGACTTTGAGAAGAGAAGAGCAGGATCAGGACCCTCACATCAGAATCTAAATCCCATGCTTTTTCTCTCATTTTCTCTTTCACCAGAATTTAATCCACCATATCTGCTCTACTGCAAGAAAAGAGTAGTAGTAGGAGGAGGGTAGCAGGAAGAAAAGTTGCAAAACAAAAGAAATTTAAAAATCTATCTCAGCAAATATTTTTAGGAAAAACTTTCATTACAGACTGAACTGGTAGACTTTGTTGAAAATCCAATGTTGACAGTATTGTGTCACAGCTTTTGTTGTGTGCCATTGAAATGTTTAGTCTCGGGGTGTTCAGGGCATCCAGGCAAAGGAGTCTCAGATTTCTCACCATGAGTGAAATAGGCAGTTTAGATGAAGCACTTTTATTTACTTCCTACCACATATACTGATATTTCTGAATATTTGTAAATTCAGTGACCTGTCATTGAGTTCATATAATCCAAGTTGGGCCAAACTTTCAAGCTTTCCAAAGTCTGCAGATAAAAACTCATTCAGCTCTATCCCACATTGGTGTGGCTAGTGGATGGAGTGCCAGCCTGCAAACAAAAGGGTCATTGATTCAATTCCTAGTCAGGGCACAAGCCTGGGTTGTGGGTCAGGTCCCCAGTAGGGGACACAAGAATGGCAACCACACATTGACGTTTCTCTTTCCCTCTTTCTGCCCCCTTCCCCTCTCTAAAAATAAATAAATAAAATCTTAACAATAAACCTCATTCAGCTCTAAAAATAATAGCATTTGCAATTAATTAATACTTAACAAGGGTGGATTGATTGTGTTATTGTTCATTTGCATGACTGAGTTCCACCTCCCACAAATTTCTTTTCAGTGACAAGTGACAACTTAGGCATTTTCAATTTTGAGCAAGGAAATTCTGAAAGGAAATTCTAAAGAGAATTCTAAACCACCTAAGATAACAGAGTAAAACGTATGAGCACTTGTCCCTGACTGGAGCTATCCGATGAACCTGAGTTAAAGGGACAGCAGAGATATTTGTGAGGTTAGACTCTTATGGTGCTGAGAAAGTTCAGTTACTGAAGAAATGTTTTCAATTAGGAAAGCTAATGCTATCCTCTGATTGCTGGGCACTCCCTTTGCAATCACCTCTGCAGGGCCCAGTGCACACAGGGAGAAATGCTGCCTTTCCGTAGAAATGTGTGAATGAAAAGACAGCAGAATGTCCTAAATGATCTGGGAGCAAACAGACTTCTTCTGATAACCTGAGTTTTGTATAGTTAGTTGTAATAAATTGTTCCCTAAAGTCAAGGCTTTGAGAATCCTCCTTTTGCCTTTGTTAGGGAAAATAAAGCTTCTCTCAACAGAGTTGCATGCACAACAATAATGTCCATGCAAACATCTGTTACAGATAATCACCCTCTAAATGTCTTCACAGTTCTCATGCTGAGATAAAGAAGTTAGGAAGACTCCAAACAATGATCATTCACACTTCTGGTCTGAAAGGGGAAATCTATTTATGCAAATATACATTCAAAAAGGAAAGGCATACGATGAATTCTATTCAGCTGAAGTTCCTCTACCTTCCCAAAGTACAAAACAACTTTCAAATGGAGCACCGAAACAACCTGAATACCCTGCTCACATCAGGTTCAGGGATTGCGCTGAGGACTCTCCCTCAGTGAAGCTCGCTCTCCAAGCCGTCCTGCCTCCTTGCTCTGGACTATCACAGAAAATGCAGAAGTCACTCAGAGCCTAGACCTGTTAGAAACTATAAAGCAAGGTCAGCTAACATTTAAAAAAAACAGGTTTTTGATTTTGCTGAATCCCATGTTTCTCATTAGTAAAATTAGCATAATGTAATTAAATAATGTATTTTGAGGCTCTGTCAGTTTCTTCTACAAAATATTCTTTGAAGAAATTATGACTATAACTGTTTTATTGTTGTATAACATTGCATATAAGCATTTTATTATTTTCAGTCAATAGAGATTAGAACAGAAGACTGTCTGTTAGAGTAGAAGATAGAAGACCATCAGTTATAAGTTTCCTTTAAAATAGCCATTAGCTGACATCTTATAAACTCTGACATATTCCAAAATACTATCACAAACATATGTATTAATTTTGTAGAATAGAAATGTAGTATTATAACTTAAAAAGATCTTACAGATGAATTATCTCGTTCAAATATTGCGTGATACAAATGAGGCAAATAACGAGGAACATGTCCATTTTTTCAGGCACTGCTAAGCGCATTTGGGCTTAGTATGTATTACTTTGGAAATACAGAAGTGGACAGAACACTTTTCCATAATCAGTTCCTACAATTACTGAAAGAAAAATTCAGAAGTATAGCTCATATCCTTGAACTGGACCCAATATTCTTGATCTCATAATGTTGTATGAGGAAAATAATTATCTTAGTTGTTTTTTAATGAAGGCAAATTGATTTTACTCCCTAGTATACCCTCTTGTAATTGAGAAATAATTTGCTTATGGACTCCTATGAATAATCAGTCCCATCCTTTTCCCCATATGGAATGAAATAAAATATATTTACTTTAAAATAACACTACAGTGAAAACACTTGCTTATACCATGATAAAAGTTTGTATTATTTTACTAGGGGAAATGAGTTTAAAAGTTATATTATTTTTTATTGTTACTCATTGTTAGGGTGAATATGATTTTCATATTAATAGACATGCCACTTTCCTATCATAATGGAATACAGTGTGTGTTTTTCCATATTTGTGTGGTAAGAATAAAATAATTAAAAAATCAATTTAAAATTATTATATTCAAATATGATGTTAGTCATATATTATTTTATGTTGAATATAGGTAGAATTTTACAAATGTCATTAAATGCCATTGCAAATAAATAAATGTTAGAAAATATGACTTAATCTCATTAAAATTAAAATAACTATGTATAAATATTTCACAAAACCTGTGCAAGCCTTTAAAAAGACAATAAAACTATAAGCAAGAGTAAATTTAAAATATATGGGAAAAATAGAATGTTTCTTGCAGGAAGTACTAAATATTGAAATATGTTAATTTTTTACAAATTTATATATAAATATAATGATAAACTCACAATAAAACCTCAAAATTATTTTTGCAAAAAATGAAAAAGTTATTTTGACTATTATTCTAAAAGTTACTGGGTGACACATAATAAAATATTGGTAATGGAGAGGCACTGAATTATAAGACATTAAAATTATTTACAAAGCTATAATTTTAAATGTTAACACTTGTGTCATTAGATTAATAAATAGAAATACAAACAAAAATACAGATATATATTCACTTTTAATTCATTTTGTTATACCTGCGACACCTATTATTGATGAAATACCACCTATACAATTCATGTACTTTTCCCCAAATTGAATAAACATGTATTATTTATGTATAGTTTTAAAAAAGGGCTATGCAGAAAATGTTTGTGAATAACATATTAAAAGTTCTTTTTCTGTTGTAATAAAGGTGGTATGAAAAATTGTAGTGATATTTGAAAACTTTAACCAATGATTTTAGGATAATTGATTGTGTTATACTCAAAAATAAATTTCAGATGAAATGTATATATAAAAATTATATAGTATAATTAAATGAAATTATATATAAGTAAATAAAAATCACAGAAAGAAATTATTCTAGAAGAGTGACAGAAGGTGGCAATATGTATGTGCATGTGTCTTTTCTGCTAAAAAAACCTGCTGAATGTGTCATCGTTTTGGTGACTTTAGTGGCATCTCTTGCACATTGCCAATACTCAGCCAACGTCAGCTACAGTCACAGCTACAGCAGGTGAGAAACCCCACAATTCCGATTCCCGTATTCTGGATAAGCTTGTCCTTATTAACATAAGAAAGATTAAATACACTTACTATGACAAAATCAATTAGGGACTTCTGAAAATTTTTCAATAAAGGGAAAATGTCATTAAGATAGAACAAAACATAGTTTAGAAAAATATTCACCCTCAGCAGAATTCATGGGTTATATGACTTCAATAATAACTCAAAACCCATTATTTCTAGTAAATAAAAATGAGAAAAATAGAAAGCATTGAAATTGGGATGATAAGATTATAAATTGATGAAGATTGGTATGTTATGGCAAAAATACTATGGGAAATTGAATCTGGTCAGTGTGTGCAAACTTCCAGAATGCGGAGATGAAGGACAAAAACTGAAAATGAATATAGGGAAGATGACAGATAGAACAGATAATGTACAGATGAGTACTCTTTCTGAAAAAGAGCCACGAATAAAGTGAACAAAAGCAATAGACAGAAACAAAAATTATTTATGAGCTGTGGAGGAGATCTCAGGAGATCCAAATTTGTATATTACAAGGAGTTATTGCAAACCAGGTTATGATAATAGAAATGGAAAGCCCGATATACTCAGATAAACTCCTGGCCTTTCAAAGATAAAGAAAAAAGTCTTCAAAAATATACATATTGTGGATTACTTACAGCTGTTCTTTGTACTTATTATACCTCTACTGATCTGTCTGTATTCCACCTATCCCTTTCTCTATTATTTTTGTACTATTCAAATTACCTAGATGTTAAATAGTAAATATCTCTCCTATTGCTAAGGCTTTATTGTAAGTTAGCAAACTTCTCATGGGGAGAACTGTAAAATAGCACTGGTGTGCCTGGCAAATCATTTTATGCCTACTTTCTAACACCTACATACTACATTAGTGTACACCAAAATGACCTAGTATAAAGCTAGTCAATGACTCTCCATGGTCCTTAGGATGAAATTCAACGGTGTTACCCATGCTGGGTCTTTGACCCCTCTCCAACCTCTCCAAATTTACATTTCGAAGTACGAAAGGTAACTTTCGGTTCTCCAGTCTTTGATGTTTCTGTTGTAGCAGCCCAAATTGACACAGAGAAGCTCCAGTGCTGTAAGTATGCCCCAGTTTCAGTGCTTAATAGAGAAAATAGTTTTTCTTTTTTTCTACTGTTGTTCTAGTACAGTTGTCCCAATTTCCCCCTTTGTTGTCCTCTGCCCTGCCCAACCCCCACTCATTGTTTTTATATGAGCTAGACTACTTCACTGTTCTCAAAGCCGTTTTATGTTTAATACTGAATATTTGTTATTGCAGGTTTTGTACTCATTCTTACTTCTCACCCTAGCAATCAGACACAAGTCCACCAGAGCTGATCTTGGATATGATTCCGAAAAAGAATATATTAATGAATTCAAAAATGCTTCTCTTCTTTGTTTTCTGAGCCAATGGCATACCAACTTGACTTACCTGACTCACTGTTCTCTTAACATTGGTTAATTTTGATTTCTTTTCTGAAATTAGGGTTCCAATAAACTGTTTTCCACTGGTTATCCTGTAATTCTCAGGGTTTTGATTATCAGTGACAAACTTTAGGTAAGCTCATGTATATCTTGCTGATATGGTATCTCTAGATTATTGGTATTTAAATAGTGGGGTTATACAACTTGTAAAATATATAAAAAGCCAAACCTTGGGGGGTGGTGGTATACTATAGTTTTGCTAAATAGTATGAAATAAATTTGAGTCTCCACATATTCTCTGAATACAATGTAATAACACCTTAGTAAACTTAATGAACATGAACTTATTTCAATAGTTATTATCATTGATAGTTTCTCTTGTTCATAGTTGTATGTGATTCAATAATCAAGTAATATTTAAATACCTATTTTGTAATGTTTTACAAATTGTTTTCTAAATTAAGAAAAATCCAAATTTTCCTTCAAAGCATCTAATCTCTCCTATAATTGTAAGAGTATATAACATGAGAGTGAGTAAAATAGTACATGGAATCTAAGGAGAGTGATAATTTCACATGGAAACTTATACTGAATGGTGATATGAAGAACACCCAGCATTCTGAAAACCAGACTTGGAATTGAAATAACGGGGCTCTAAAGATACCATCCAGGTAAACAAAGGTTTGGGGTCTGATATTACAGGGTAAGTTTAGAATGAGCGAGTAGTTCAGTTTGACTCAACTATCCAGGAACAAAGAGTTACAAATGGAACAAATATGCATAACATAGAATGCCTTGAATACCAGGAGACTGTGTTTTTTTCAATGTTATGAAATAGGGAGTCAATCATTTTTAGGCAAAATAATGCCATGATCATAATTTTTAAAAATAGAGATAGGTCAGTATGTTATTTAAACAGAGGTTAATATTTTATTTATTTCTTTATTACATGTGTCTTTACATTGTGTTGAGAATCGGATCATGGGGAGAGTCTGACGGTTTGAAATTAGTATAAAGGAACTGTAGATCACGACATTGAGTGACAAGTATTTCTGGGTTGGCGTCACTTCTAAACTCTTGTGCACTGTGACATGTTCATGCAATAGAATAAATAACAGCGCCTTTTGTGATCCAGAAATGAATCTCCTCCTCTGCACTTTGTAAATTGATCCATATCTCCATGCCATAACCTACCAAGTGGCATACTTCTGGAATTGGTCCTCCAAGGAGAAAATAAAAGTAATAATGTAGCAATTTGGTAGAGCACAGAACTTAAGACTTCAAACACATTTAAAGCTCAAATAAATATATTCCCTTTTAGTCTATTGATAGCATTAGTAATCTATTTTAACCATTAAATTCAATAGTCAGACAAATGTCTTAAGATGCTAACAATTATGGAAAAGACTATTTTAACATAAAATGTAATCAATGTAAACATATGGAATTCTGCAATCCTTATTTATATACAACTCTAAAATTTATTGTTTTTCAGCCTTTTTCTCCTCCTGTATGTTATAGACAGTTGATCATTTTACAGCTTTTCCATCTTTGCAGAAATAAGAGTTTCTCAGATTGTTGCATTAGGAACGCACGACTTACTGGTTTCCTAATGAAAAATACGATTTCCAGGTCTCTTTTCATTTAAATGGTAAAATTTCAATTAGTGTGGAAATTTTCTAAATTGACACAGTAAAATGTCACCTTTTGACAGGAACTGTATGTGTGCGTAGTGTAAAGACAAGCTTCATGCTGAGTAGCAGACAGAGAAAACTGATTCATTTTGGATAATAGCCTGTAACACTTTTAGAATCATTATCTTCCACCATTTCTTTTCTTTTTATCACTGCTCTTCTTTGATGCTAAAGTCTCTGCCCACAGTCTGTCCCTCTATTTGTCTCTCTCTCTCTGTCTCTTTGTCTCTCGTTCTCTCTCTCAAGCTGGATTTTCAGAGCCTACCCTTGAGTCAGTATACTTTAAATGGTTTAGCTGATTTATTTTAAATGGTCAGCCAGTGATTGTTCAAATTAAGTTTCTTAAATGATTTGAGCCAATAAATCTTTAATTCTTTGCCAAAAGGATAAAGCAAATTATGCTTTAAACACCTGGGCAAATAAAACTTTTTAAATTTTGTCTTGAAACTTGATTGTCCACACTCATGTTTCAGCCTTAGCTTCCAACATTCAACAATTGCTTCTGCGGGTTTCAATAAATACCCTGATGATTAGGCTTTCCCGAAGGAGAAGGGTCTGGGTCAGATCCAAACGGGACAATGCCTGCAAACTGAGGCTTTTCCAGAGCGCTTCCAGACAGGGCAAGTAGTGACCAGGCTATTGGAATGGGGCACTTAGAAAAGCGCTCCACTAGGTGTAGTGGCTGCACTAGTTGGCTGTACCCTAGTGGCTGCGCGGCTTCCGTTTTCTCACAGCGATTGTGGTTGTGAGGCTGCTGGTTTACGAGGCTATCGCAGAACCTGGGAATGGGGGTACTTTAAGGTAAAATGTGAAAAGCCCTGTTCTTATCAAGGTTTACCTATTTATCTGGAATAAATGATTTTGTTTAGTAGATATTAAAATAAAAAAATAAGCACCAAAATATTCATACTAAAATTGCCGTGGGATATGTGGAATAATACAAACACAGCATTCAAGAATTCAGGAAAGATATGGCAAGCTATTAAAGAAATTAAAGCAGAGGTGCTAGAACACAATAAAGAATAAAACTTTTTTAACTACTGAAAGCTTTAGTTTTATTTCTATAGTATAACTTAGCTTATTATGACAGACACAAAGTTTAAAAACAAAATATTGACTATAGGAGACATAAAAAGTATATCTAGAATACACACATCCCAAAAGGAGAAAACAAGCACAACTGTGTTGTAAAATAAATATTTAAGAAATATTTTAAAGTATTCTGAAATGAAAATTAATAAAAGTGGTGATTGATATACATTTCTAAATGTATATGAAAAAGCAATTCATTGTATCAACACAAACATATTCTTGAAAGTTACTAAAAAATAAAGAATCTTTTAAAAGGCAGAAAAAAACAAAATATAACACAAATCACTTATACAAACAAACATATCCATCTTATATATATTTTTAATTTTTATTTGGTTTCAAACAGTATTTTTTTTAATAGTTATTCACATTAGGTAATTTCTTAACTTCCTAAAGAACTATTAGACACAGGGCCAACACTATTGAAGATTGTGCCTTCTATTATTAATATGTGCTCTGTCTAGAGAATTTAAAATGGTTTTGGACTACCTACATATCACCGAGAAAGGCCTCAAAAAGAAATTTCCATTCTTTTCAAAGACACACCCTGATCATCATCAGAGACCCTCACCAGGTCAACTTCAGCTTCCTTAAAGAAACATGGGCTTTCTATCTCTCTTGGGGTGGGAAATCAAACAAGCAGATTTGGATGTCATCAGTTCAGAATAGCTGAATTGACAAGCTGTATAATCACTAATGGAGGGAGGAAGAAAAGGAAAAGAAAAGAAAACAAACAGGACTTTAGGGCACATGCACATGTTGGAATGGGGTAAAGGAAGAATAATCCATACATAGCAAAGGGAGAAGAGAAAGTAGGAAAACGTGACGAAGGAGGAGATCATCAAGCGAGGGGTGGTCAGTATAGTTATGTACTAAAATGAACTACACTATCTCCAGGGATTGAATGCTGCTGAAGAGCACAGTCAAGGGGATTGATGGCAAAAAAGGAGGGAAAATAGGAGGCAAAATGGTCAGGAAAAGAAAATTCCAGGCATTTTAATGTTGTTATTTCCATTTCAATCACAAAATGCTCCTGGGCTGATATCATTTCCAAACAATGTTACTACTACTTAACATGACAAACTTTTTTCAAGTAACATAATGGAAGGAGGCATTTTTCCCCATATGATTTAAAATATGAATTGCACTCTCATCATTTGCTAAGCTGTTTGAGAAACTTGTTTTTTGCTCTCCAAAAACAATTCCAAAAATAATGCATGAATAAAATTAGGTTGGCAAATGTACTGGGATCGCTGTAGACCACTTTTCTCATTGAAGTTGCTTCATGCATGACCAATGTTTTGACAACCACACTTATCTCTGTGTGTATTCCTCTCTGTCCTTCCCTTTGCCAACATCTACAGACAGGCAGAGGTCAGGGTTAGCAAAAGGCTTCTCTAGTGCTGAGCATCTAGCTAGAAATCATCCTGCAATCTACAGGCAAAACAAAAACCTTCCATTTCATAGCTGATTAATTACTTAAACATTGGTAAGTTCATTCTGCTGCTCTTACTGACTCTGAAAGGAAACTATCTTAATCCGCAAAAAATTATGCCACAACAACCAAGGTCCTTATATGAATGAACATTGATGTTAAGGTGCAATGTGTCCTCTGCTCTCCTGCTAGCAAAGTACTGATATTATTGTGAGGAAAATTGCCCTGTGATTTTTTATCATTGACGTGTAGGACTTATTAAACACTGATACAGTTTGATTGAGCTAGGTCTTCTCCAAACAAGGTTTACAAGGTTTACAAGCCCTGACATTTAAAAGCTAAGACTTTAAACCAGGTGAAGTTGACAAAGTTGATTGTAAAATGCTGGTACAAATAATTGAAAATAACAAATTAAAAAATTGGATGAGAGAAAAGATACAACACCGAGGACAGAGCAAGGAAAAAAGGAAAAGAAAAACCCAACTCCGCAACATATCTCCAGGAGAGAGAAAAAAGTTAAACAAAAACTTTGTGTCCAACAAATATCTAACCCTTATCAGTATACCCTCATTTTCTAGGCAAAATCAATCAAAGACTAGTTTGTTGAAATAGATAATGAATCGAGGTTAAGATAAAATATGGTATGCAAAGTACAGACACTATCTGGCATTAGGTTATCCTATGAAGAAATAAAATTGTACAACTATTTGTGTATGGAAATGAGTTTGCGGAAATTCATCAGACTTATCTGGAATTGTTCTCTGATCATCAGTGTCACTGATAAGTATTTTAATTAAGGTTTCAATTCCTGTGTTCATTCACAAGCATCCAAGCTCTTCTGCCTCCCAGAAGATACTCTTCATAATGGCAGGATGGAGTAGAAAGCAAATAAAAGTTTAAAATTAACCTAGGCTCTACTACTAATCCACTTAAAATTACATCCAATTTAAGAAACTCGTATTCTTCTACATACCAAATTCTTTACACAAATTATGAGAAAAACATGTCACCTCTAATAACTAAGATCAAATTGTTACAGAACAGACTAGGGGGGTGGGTGGACAATATACTATTACCAAAAGGACCCCCCCTTTCTCTCTAGGTCCCCCCACCTACTAGGTTCCCCTTGCCCGCCACCAGAGGAAAGACGTCTCTCAATGCCAGAGACTGGTGAAAAGGAAAGGAATTATTTATTTAAAAGTTATACAGACTTAGAGTAATGACTTAATGTCTTCATTAAAATACTAAAGTCCTTTAGAATATCCATAGACACACACAGTCCTTCCTTCTCCCTCTGCCCAGTCTGGGGTACCGTATCTCAGGAAAAGAAGTAGAAGTCCATGATTCAGGCTCCTAGCACCAGCAGCTGTGTCGCCACCACGGGGTCCCCACTCTGCCAAAGCCGCACGGTCCTCTCTCCCTTCTCTACCAAACCTGTGTGATCCTCTCTCTTGTATGGCTGCCGTGCCTGGATTTAAATCCCAGCACCAGTCTTCCTCTGCAGCCCCGTTTCCAACTCTTCCTACAATCAGTTACACCTGCCAACATTCCCTATTCTTCCAGCTTTACTGGGCTGCCATAGTAAGTCTGGGCAGGTGTGGCCCCATGTCATGGAGCCAATCTTCTCCAAGCTCTCACACAGGCGCTGTAACTAGGGGGAGTTGCTTCCCAGTTATATCTTGGGTGGAAGTCACTCCCATCTCCCTGGCTCAAAGCTACTTAAAATATCCATGGAACCAGTTAAAGGTTATAGATATGCTAAATAACCATGCCCAAGGTTAGCTGCACAGCTGTTGCTATACAAAACAGCTCTGAATGGCCCTGCTCCATGTGTCCCTTCCCTCAGCTCAGGCTTGTGGGAGTGAGGACATCCTATATATTTTTTCTAATATTTCCTGGACACCTCGAGTTCTGGACCCCATTACAAACCCCTGTTTGGGGCCCTCCTCTTGGCTGCACCCTGTTACAAAATGAGTCAAGGAGGAATAGAGTGTGTGCCTTTCTTTTTCCTTTCTCACTTAATGAGTTCTTTTACCACCACTATGCTCCTCCCTTTGAAACTGAAGTGATTCCTGAAAACTTCTTTAAAATAGCTCAGGTAACCTTGCATCCTTTGACTAAAGCTCAACTCACAACAATGCTTCAGTATCAACTTTTCCTATGGGAATTTGTGATCATTTTCTAAAACAAACAAACAAACATTAGAAGAAAGTTTATTTGGCTTTCCTAAGATATACTAAGCTTCTGAGCTGCTTCCAAATACTCACTGTCTGAAAGATGTAGGTATTAAAGATTGAAGGTGTTGGGAGAGGCATTATTTTTATTTGAAGAAAGCTTGCTAAAGGGCTTAAGGAAAACTTGTGCAACGTTCTTTAAATGAAATGATATGAGGTAGGATAGCTAGCAAACCAAGGCAGGGAGGAGGAGGGAGACATGTCTCACCCACTAACTCAGCACTCCTGAGCCTGGTCCTGTAATATTACCAGGTGCTCCAACGCCACAGGAAAGGAAGGCAGCCCTTGAAATTCTATGAATCGACTCCGCTATCTGGGAAAGAAAGCCTTTGAAACTTTGCTTTCATCCCAAGGCCTGAAAGGCTGAAAAGGGCCCAAAGTGCCCAAAGGAATAAGCCCATGAACACCTTTGGGCATTCACGCCACCCTCCTCCCACGGAAAGCGGACACCACCTTTACCTGTCAATCAATATTCTTCACAGAAATTCCACCAACTCTCTTCAGAACAAAATACTCTAGGCTTGCTGCTCTGGGCTCTCTTGGCTCTCTGGCCACCCTTGCCTCAGGCCATCTTGCCCCTGGCCAAGCATGCTATTGCCACTCTGGCCTTTGCCAGCCCTTGCTTCACCACCCTTACCCTGCTTTGCCCTGAACCTATGCCTTTCACCCCAGCCTCACTTTAGCTAGGCTGTTCTCTTCCTTGAGAATGAACCACCAGTAAACCCTGCTTGCGTGTTAATAGACTCGCTGATCTGTAATTCCTTACTGCATTGGTGAGAAGAACCAAGTTTCTGGGAGTTTCTCCCATAACCAGGACTCCATTGGTCTGACAGTCAACTTTCTCAGCTATGACAGTACTCAGATAGAGCCATCCTTGTCAGAGGTGGCTCCTATGACCAAAACTCACAAATTGTGTTCTAAAAGCAAGAATTTCATTTTTTTTCTTATAATAACCATTAAATGGTAATAACTATTGAATTATAAGCATTTATTTCCATGCTAAGAAATCTAATAGTTTGATGAAATGATGAAATTACCAGTCATAATGAAAATAAATCATACTCATCCTCTGAAATGGCCTTCATGTCTGCCTCTTCCTGCCTAGTCTAATGGATATTGTGTTGACCTATTCCTTCACACTTATTCAGAGTCAGATTGGTATGCTGGTTTACCAATGATCACTTGAACTACGAGTTTTTGACCCTCATGCTAAATGATTAGTCTTTCCTAAAATTCAGAAATTCTCATTGTGCCAATGCTACAGTTTAAAACATTCATTAATTTTTAATAAGAGGCATTGTTTGGTCTGAATTTTCTGCCTGCATTTTAAAGTCTTTGATGGTCCTTATCCATCTGTTCACCAGATATTATTCCTCTAAATTTTTTGCCACGTAGTCAGTCCTAAGTTACAAACAATTACTTTTATAAGAGTTGTCTCTTGAAATACATAATATACAATAGCTTTCTATATTTTCAGAACTTTTTCACTTTGTGCTGCTTGAAATCCTCCCTTATTATTCTCCTTCCCATCATCCCATCAATTATGTCTGAACTCAAAGTCAAGCCTCCTTCAAAATACTCATTGGAATATTTATTCTGTAAAATCTTTACTGGAGCTCTTGTCAGCATCCCTCACTTAAGCCTATACACTGTACACAGCTGTATGGTTTGTTGTGTGCATCTCACTTTCCAAGTTAGACTGTGGGTACAGAGGCCAAGACTATGGAGTAAGAGAGACCTGTTGTACATACATTCCCCAAGCTCCATGAGGGCAGGGAAATCACATGCACATTCTTTATTTCCCTTGTGGAATCTCTTCTAGTGTAGAAAACTTATTTTGGACTTTGTTTTTAGTCCCTAGAAATAGTGGGACGTTTTAGACAAAATGTAATTTAAAAAAGATGATGGAGGGAATAAAGCACGTTTACTCCATCACATGTAAGCTGTACCCACTCATCGCTGTCTGTGCAGTATCTGACGGCATGAATCAGATTTCTCCTCAAGGACTAGGGGCGGGGAACAGTTTAGTTTGCAGGCTAATGCGAGGGCGCTGAAATGTGGTCTTATTAGAGCTAATGTCAGCGAACCTGTCAGATTCAACATCAAATTCTGTCATTGTCTCTAGAACCCCGAGGTATTACTCTGATTGATCTGCATGGTTGCCAACTGCTTGACATCACTCAGCTTATCCATGGGCTTTGAATGAGTTCATGGCTATCAATCAAAAAATATATGGAAAATATCTAGAAATTTTTGTGACATTAATATTGCTGAATCCTTGTGATCTGAGCCAAATGTATTGGCTTAGAAATGAATCATCTGTGATATTGCAAAGAATATTTGCACTTTGAGTTACATTTCACAGTTTAGTAGAGATTCATGCTTTAAGTAACAAAACTTTAAATAATAGTGTTTTCATTTCTTACTTTAAAATATTTGAAATCTAATTTTATATTGTAAAAAAGAGTGGCAATTGTAAATTCATGGCAGCATAAAAGGTTTTACTGATAATGCATAGTGTACAATATTAGTGATACTACATACAAGTGACTTGGGACTGTCTTGGTTGTCCCTAACTCAGTGATAAATGATTTTTAATGTAAAAAACAAATTAAGTGTTGTCTTGGGATAAATTAATTAAATTGACTTGATTGCCTTTTTTTAAAACCTCTAAGCAGGAGTAATATTCATTTAAAATAATTTAATTAATTATTTTAAATAATATTTCTACAAATCTATGATTTCAGTCATTTTAAGACACACTTATTTTATACATCATGAGTGATGAAAAAATGCTTCCAATTGAACCAAAATAGCATTTTTAATAACATTCTAAAAATTGTATACTTGTTAAAATATCCAGCTCAGCCTTAATTAGGAAAATTTCAACATATTTTACTCCTGAGAGTTTAAAGAGGGAAATGATGAGTGAAATTAATTAGCTAACATATTCCTAAACTTCTTCATGTTAGAAGTTAAATTCTGCTGGGTTTAACTTTTTGACTCAGAGTTATTAATATTTGTAGCTTTCATATAACATCATCCCCTCTGCTTTCAAAAGTGCCGTTAATGCAACATTCTTGAAAGAGAGTTTACTTATCGTTCCAGAGGTTTCTTATCAATATTCACACCCATTTTACAAGTTTTTGTGCATACAAACAAGTCATAATGTCTACATAATGCCTGTCAGTAGTCCACTATGATTGTAAGATGAATTTGATTTCAGAGATGTTGAAATGTGACAAAATGTGTCATTCAATTAATGAAATAATGTATAATAGTGTTCTTCATCCCTGCACAAGAATGCTAATCAAATAATTCAAAGCAATGCTACCTTGTAAAAGCATACATGTTAAGAAATTGTTTTGAGATTCTTTCTAGATATGACTTATCACTGTTATCTTTCTTAGTGTTCATTTCAGAGGTAGTTCGTTCTCATGAATCATCCCATAAATTGTCTATGGATGTTTTGTTTTAAATCACCCCATGCAATTAGCTTGGAGTCATGTCGTTAGTTCTGGCCAATGGAGAGTGAGCAAGGAGAAGCAATAGACTCTGGGTTAAGACTGTGAAGATCCGATTAGGTGTGCCGTCTCCTTTGCTTCTTTTCACAGAGATCTTGAGATTCACATATAGGAAGATAATAATACAAGATTGAGGAAGCCTGGCTCTCTCAGTTGTATGAGAGATGTTAAACCCCCTTAGTGAAAACGTGTCTATTAAATTCAGGTCTTTTTCTCTGTTATTCCAATCTTGGTAATAAACTTACTGTCAGATTTCTGTGTAAACAGAGCCTTGTAGTTTATAGTTTCTGAATGGTGTTATTTAAAGATGGGTTCATCTGGATCTGAAAGAAAAATATTCTTCTAGTAGGTGCATTGAACTAATTAGTGAGCTAAAATACTCAGTTGTGAAGGAAGATAAATTATCACCAGACATTTATCTGATATTTGGATGCAAGAATGTCCCCATTGTGGCTACATATGTGCTATCTCTTGATTCGACTTCTAAGGCAAGAAGCAAAGACCTAAAATAATAAATGACATTGTTTTAAAAGTTTAAAATATAAAACATTACATATTGCATAGGGTGATGAAGCATTCATAAACATGACAGAAAAATTTTTGTTGGCTTCCTTGTTTATTCTAATCCTCAAAGGTTAACAAATATAGAATATAATGCAATGTTAGAATATTCATTTGGTTTCTTGGAAGATATGAATAATTTTCCTTTCTTATAATAGCTTCATAATTGATGGTGTTACAGGCACAATACATCTAAAAAAGACTACAAATAAAGTCCCAAAGTCCCATCTAAATAAAGACTACAAATAGGGGTCCCCGGGCAATGGCCTTCTGTTCCTGCCTCACACCAATTTCCATATAAACCAAAGAGTATGTGCAGATGAATGCCAATCCATGCCAAGAGTTGAGAGGCTGTTCCTGTTCTTCATCATTCCCTCATATGCAATACAAAATAAATGCAAAGCCAAAACACACAAAGCCTAAGTGGATGTTTAGATTTCAAATCTATCTTTCACACATTACTTGGTAATGGCCTATAGAATTTGAATATTAAAACTACTTTTAGAGGACAGGTGTTTCACCAATAATTTAAAACTATTCATCATTTGTTTTAAGCAGTTGTCCATTACACATTAACTTTTAAAACCTTTAAATTGATGTCAATGAGTTACTTATAATACATAGACCATTTATTATTGATTTAATTGACTGAGAAATTTTGAGATTCATCTGGTTGATAATAAGTTGGCAATAGATTTAGAGTGTGATTTATAAAATATTTCTTCCAATATTAATTTTGTTGTAATATATCAAAAAACAAATAAACACAAACAAAAAATCTTTCAGCTTGATAGTAATTTTTATAAAAATAAATGTTTGCTTAGGAAGATAGCATAGTATTCATTTTAAGAAGATTATGCCAAGATAATTTCTGATTTTTCTAGTAAAATAATTTTGCATGAAAAATCTAGAGTAAAAACACCCAACCTGTGTTGGTAGACATCAATTTTTTATAATGGAGATATTAATTCTTTTTTGTCTCACAGCTTTTAAAATATAATATTAAATTTAAATTGCAATTGCCAGTTCAAACTTAGGTTAAAAAAAAAGAAAAGACTGCTCTTTCTTGATGTGTAAGACTAATTAACCATAAGGTATAAAGAAAATTCTTTTATCAATTCCTTTGATTCAAATTCCTTAAATCAAATTTTTCTTTGATTATAAAAATATTTAATATTTTAAGAATATATAATTGTCAAAACATCACATTAAAAAGTCATTTTAATATCTAAATCAGGTCATAAATTCTGTACAAAAATTTTGAGATTCTATAAAATGAATTATTAATTGAACTAATGATAGTTTTCTTAAAATAAAATTGAAAATGGTACATATCATTAATTTTTTATATGGTCACCTTAAATCACTCACAAAAGTGTAGAAACTTGAAATATTTTTTGAGACATGTTATAATTTGTGAAAATATTTTTAAATTCTCTGAACTATAAAAAAATGTTTTGATTTAATCTCTTACTATTTGGGAGCAAAAGTAAATAACTATTTAAACATAGGCAAAGTAAACTGAAAATGTTAGTATTTGGTCAATTAACTAATTAATTAGACTATTAATTGAATAACTACTTTCTATTATCTGACTCATTCAGTATTAGGTATAAAAATCATACATATGCAATCCTCTTATAGACCAAATAAATATTTTAAAAATGGCAGCAATAGACAAATTCACACAGACTACAGAAATCCTGTGGAGAAAAAAAGGACGGCAAGGCCACTCTCTAAGTGAGAGAGGGGGTGAGGGGCAGAGAGAGCCCCTGAGAAAGCCTCACCCCTGCCTGGACAGGCTTTTATTGCTTTCCTGGGCACATTACATTGAGGATAGTCCTCATTTACTATGCACAGATTCATTGTAGGTGATTACTATTTACAAACAACAAAGAACAAAATGCTAATTACTTCAAAGAAAAGGATGTTACAGCTCAAGGGGGAAAGCAGTTGTACTGGTTACATTCCATACTTGGGTGGTTTAGCAGACTTTAGGACATTAAAGATACTCAGTAAACATTTGCTGCCTCAATCCAGGACGAGGGAGTTTTAGCAAAAACAAGTCTCATAGCAGCCTAGGTACAATACAGGCCTGATTCCCCACTGGATAACCTGTCCATGGGCGTGGGTCCTGCCTGCTGGACCTCGCTCCCACTGGTTTTTCTGAGTGGGAGCTGGGCTACATTTCCCACATATGGAATAGTTTCCTATATCCAGCTGTCTAGAAACTGGTTATTGTTGTACATATATGTGAAATTCATAAAACAACTTTAGGCATATCTTTCCAATCACCTGATTCACAGCTGAATTTCCTCCTGTCAAATAAAACTCAGTCTTTGTACGCATATACATTTGTGCTTACTTCTGTCCATTTCTTTTCTAATTTGTTACTCCTATTTTCATGACTTTTCAGTGGCTTTATGCTCAATCTCATGCCAAGCTTAGGTTTCTGGCCCTCGTTTGCCTGCTAAGGCCTCTAGTACTTGTTTCTTTGATTTCCTATAGACTGAATGCTTCATGTATTCAGTAAAATTTTATGTAGCATTTTTTTGTTTAAAAACAAATGCTTGCTAATTATAAAAAGCTTAGCCTGTAAGACAAAATACAAATTATCTATTTTCTTTGTAACATGGATTTAAGTATTGCTCTGTATTCTTGTATGTTTTTTGCTTCTTGCTCTCATCTGTAAATCTACATCACTTCTTTTTTTAAATTTTTATTTATTTATTTTTAGAGAGAGGGGAAGGGATGGAGAAAGAGAGGGAGAGAAGCATCAATGTATGGTTGCTTCTCACACACCCCCTTCTCTGGACCTGGCCCGAAACCAAGTCATGTTCCCTGACTGGGAATCAAACTGGTGATCCTTTGGTTCACAGGCCTGTACTCAATCTAATGAGCCACACCAGTCAGAGCTCATTTATAAAAGATCAAATAAATATTGTAACTTGAATTTATGTAACTTAATTGAAATATAAAAGTCTTAATGTATTCCATTTTATAAATATTTACATGATATGTAATAAACCCTAGTTGTGAATATTTTTATTTGTAAATGTCAACTGCTATTCTGTAAAAAGTGATGTAATGACTTTTTACCTATAAGCATACATCTCCTTTCATGATTTTTTTCTGATTAATTCTTAGGGTTCTATATTAAAATATGTGAGCATTTGTGAAATAATTTTAAAACTACTATTTAGCACATGCTCAGTGCTGAAAACATAAAAATAAATGGACTCAGAAAGACTCAATGAAAGGGAAATTTACCCATTCGCACTTGTATTCTTCATTCTAATGCTATTTCCATGCTCATTAAACAAATGTCATATTATATGTGTGTTTGTGAGGTATTTTGCAACCTAATTTTTCATATTGCTACTGTTGCTTATACACTTACATGCCAATCAATATTTCTTATAATTATATTTTAACTACACAGTATCATGTCAATAGAGAAAACTCTTTAGGTATTTCCAATTTACCATTATGATTAATATGTGAAAAATTTTTAAACATTTATGATTGAATAATAAACATAATAAATGTCCTTGTGGCAATCTAACTTCTCTAATACAATTAGCATTATGTACTGCACGTAGATTTTCTGAGTACATGTTTAGCATATATTTACATATTTTAACAAGTCCTGCCAAAGTACACCAGAAAAGAACTTACAATAATTTGTGCACCTACCAGGAGATGGTTGCCCTGCTTAATCAGCAACACTGGCTAACATAAACCATTTTAAAGTAAAATAATTTATACAATTAATTTACTATGTTTGAGTATATGATTACTAGTTAAATTAAACTTTTATATTTTATGTGTTTCTTCATTTGTAAAACGAATTCTTAGTAGTGCCCTAGACTGAAACAGAGGTTGTGTCCTAGATGAAAATTCAAATAAAATTGAATAAAAGGGAAGTTAACAAAAGTTTGGGCAGTGTGCAGGCAAACCATAAGGGATAGTGCAGACCCTGAGCACTAGTAAGGGAGTGGGAGCCACCCTTGAGAGGCCCCAAGGAAAGGAATCAGAAGAATAACGACCCCCAACCATACTCTCCTGCTGACATCTCCTTGCAGTTCATATTGGCCACAGTCAGTGCGAAGGCCAAGGAGGAGGAAAGCTCAGAGGACAGACTGTACTTGGCTGAGTGTGGGGCCTCAGAGTTCAACAGACATCCACCAGGACAGTTACTTTCATTTGGTCTCATGATGTTTTTGTATTTTCCTAAGTGTCTGTTGTAGTTAATTTATACATCAACTGTAACAGCCTTTCTAAATACACAAGTATGATAAATATGTTTTTAAGCATGTTATTTATCTTTTAGTTTTCCTGGTTTCTCATAATCATTAGTTACTCATATGTATGTCACCTACAGATCATTTTCCTTATGATAACTTTCTATGGTAGCAATAAAAAATAAAAATATAAATGTACACACAACCACACAAATCCACAGCCCCACACACATATCTAATTCTGACGAGTTAGTTTTTATACATATATATATTCTTCTGAAATACATATGATATATGTTCTGAGGTCGTTTTTTTCTCCCAAATTTAACAGTTGGATATGCATATCTAGATCTATCTATATATATATATATATATATATATATTTCTGTTTCTAAGACCATATCTTTATATCTCTACCCAACTATATCTATCTATCATCATCTGTATAAACATACACTTTTCTTTTTCTTCTGTCTTTTCTTTGCATGCTAATAACATCTCTTTATTAGCATGTGTCTTAACACTATTACTCTGTTTCTAGTGATAACTATTAATATTTTTTTCTACCATTGATTGAGTCAGATTTTCCACAATACTGTATTTTTACTGATTTCAGTATGGATTTTAAAATTTCATTACCTTAATTTTTACTTCAATAATGAGTTTGTCTACCTTTACCTCCTATTTTGTCTAATGCCATTGAGTATATCGTCTTTTAATCATGTCTGTCCACTCATTAGTTTTCAACTATTTTTAAAGGTCACATTTCCATTTTAGATCAATTTTTATATACAGCACATTGATAACTTCAAAGTATTTCTTATTTTATCTTTATTTCCCCATAAGAGTAATTCTAAAAATTATGTATTTCAATCCTCGTGTCTTTTCTCTGCATGTTCAGCATATCATTTTATGTAAAAGGATGAAATAATAGTCATTATAAAATATATTCTATGCAAAATATTTGAAGGAATACTATATTAAACGTCAGTTTCTCTGTGACTCAGTTTAAGAAGGAACATAATACAGATGAATTCTAAATCCCTATTGGTATTTTACTGTTGGTTGGTCTTTTTCACTGGTATGTTCTTTGTTTGACTTGCTGCTAGTCGCATCCTGCTTTCCTCTGCAGGTATAATCTCTAAGTCACGTTTTATTTATTTTGATGACCTGTGAGTTTTTTCAGACTGTGGTTTTTGAACGTTCAAATATGATTTTCTCTTTTGCCTTCTCTCTATCCATTACCTCTCTTTGTGGAAATCTCTTCTTAGCTCTACAACTGTGTCTATGTCTATAGATTAAGCCTAATGTTAGTTCAAATTCTGTTCTCATATTCATCTAAAGCACAGCAGTTTGTCTTCCTGCAGAGTAAAATGTATTCCTCACACAGCACTCCATTCTTTGTGTTTTTTATTTGTATTTTTATTGTATATGAAGGTGTTGTATCTGAACAGGTTTGAAATGATAGTGGTTGTTGCATAACTTTCCCTTGTAGCCTGTAGTCTCGAGAAGCACACCATTCACAGAAGGCAGAAAGATATCCAACTCAGTACTAGAAACTCATCATCTTCAATAATGTCTCTACTGAAATACATATTGTCACTTTGACTTTCTTTAACACTTGCTTATTTAAAAGACAGTATCTGGACAACCCATGTGTTAAACCTACGAAGAGTTCTAACTCCTTCTGTCTTTTGAGGAAAGTTGCGAAATTATGCTAGAAAGGCAATATTTTATTGCACCTAAGTGAATTTTTTGTTTTAAACATAAATTTCAAATAGAATGACTTATAAAGACATCTACAAGGAAAATAAACAATGGAAATATGTTTATGATTTTTATCTACTTCCACGATCACTTGCTTGTGAAGAACGAAGGCCACTTAGGTATCGCTATAAGTATGTGTTTTCACTGACCTCCTATTAATATTCTTTAATAATCTCAAGTAAGGCAAGGCAATGGACAAAGGCAAGAACACGAATGAAGTTCTAATGAATAAATCTAAGTGAACAAAATCAGAAAGAAAAGGGTGTAAACAATATTGTTCCAATTTAACATCTTATAAAAGCAAAGTTGTAGGCAAGGAAAGCAGGTAGGTGGTTTCTAAAGGCTGAAGTAGGTGGAGGGGGTGTTCTCCCAAAGGACACACTAGAACCTTCTGGGATGATAGAAGAGCTCTATGTCCTGTTTGTCATTGCAGTTACAACTTGTCACAATTCATAGACTTACACACTGAAAAGAATAAGTATATCCTGCAACACAATAAAAACATTAAATGAGTCCATAGTGAACTGAACATAAAAGAAGACAGGATTAGGAGGGGGGATATCAGTAGAAAATAAACCATTTGAAATGCAGAGGCTATCTATACCTCTCTATCTACGTCAAACAAAACAGCGTGTACGAGCCACATGGCATATGCAAGCAAGAGTCCGTGATGTACAGCAACTACAGCCCTTACCGCAGAGGACACAGAGTGGGATAGAAACAATACTTGAAGAGATAATGACTAAGAATTTTCAAACACTGATGAAAAAGACTCAACTAGATATTCCAGAAGTTGCCCTAATGGTCCCAGGAGAAAAATCATATCCAGGTATATACGTCATGGTCAAACTCATGAAAACAAATAAAAAAAGCTACAAAGTAACAAAACCTCCAATATAGCTGGGTGGAAAGGCACATGTTTTGAGAGTAACAAAACTGAGGATTTTCAAAGAGAAATTTTACAAACCAGAGACAATGGAATGATATTTTAAGTGATAAAATAAAAAATAAAATGTCAATTCAAAATTCTGAAACCAGCGAGACATTTTCAAAAATAAAAGCAAAATAAAGTTATTTTTGGATATTCAAAGAATGAACTCATTACCTGCCAGCTTTTTATAAAAAGTACTACATGATATCCTTCAGTCTGAAAGATATCATGGAATATCCTTCCATGGAATCGTATCTCACATGGAATCTAAAACTCCAGTGACATATGAAAGATTAGTGGAAGAAGCAAATAACCGACTAATATAAAAGAATATGGACTATTTAAAGAGCAAAAGTTATATCATGTTATATTTTATCGAACAAAGAACAAAACAGTTAAATGATAATAAGATTTTATATTGTTTGTTTCATAAGTGTCAGATAACTAATTTATTGTTATTGTTGATTTGGGTGAATCATGCTTATATATTTTTTTCTGATAACCACAAACACTATACAATAAACAGTATAAATAAAAAGCTCGTACAGAAGGAAACAAAAAATAAAATCTTCTCAAGTAATCTAAAAGAAAGTAGAAAGGAAAAATAATGTCCTTTCTTTCATACTTATTTCATGTCTAACATTCTGCCTTCTGTTCTGAAGTAATTCCAAAAGCAAGTGTAACTGCTTTATAAATAATTTTGTTGTAAAATCCAAAAAGAAATAATGTCAAAAACAAAAGAGAAGTGTATATAATAGGCCAAGCACAAGCAAACAGTAACACAGGCAATCAAGATTGACATATTCTTTGCAGAATGTTCCTTGTTGACCAGACTGTGGTTTCTAATGATTAGCTCATTGAAAACAGTCAGAAAAAAAAACAGTATGGTATATTATTATGGTATATTCTGTATATTCTCAGGTGCCAGAGGTATTGTTAAATCTTTGTATGTCGCAAATATACATTTGCTTATATTTTACAAACTTAAGAATGCTTGTATCTAATTTTGTAAAGCTTGTATCTAGCTTTAAGTGTAGTGTTATTTTCAATCTGCTAAAATAAATTAATTGGTATAAAAAACATTTTAAATGGGTATTATATTGTCAGAAATAATCAACTTATTTGTATGTCAATTTCATTTTTTGTTCAGTGTTCCAAAAATATATATAATATAAAATCCTTAATATTTGTGACAGATGTGGAACTGTTTAATCTGCTTCTGTTTAACTGTATATGGATGAAAAATTTATTTCTTTAGTTATCTATATTTGCAATTGATGATAGAGACAAATAGCAAAGCAATAACTGATACCAATGTATTTGGAAATGAAAAGAAAGCTCCCTATCCTTCACTATTTAAGTCTCTAAGTTCTGTATCTAGTTTGTGATACAGTGGCTCTTGATGTATTATGTGTGTTGGACACTTACTCATGACAAAAATATATGAGGAAAATTAAATATTGATGTTCACAGTAAGATGGTTGCAATATTTCACAGAGTTTTATTACACAAGCAATACTCCTACTTGCTAAGACATTCTTTGTTGAAAAATTATATTCCTTCACACTCCAAAGGGAATCAGAAAAGTCATTTTAAACTATATTTAGTTGTTATGGAACTATTTATTTCTTTTTTTATCAGAAGAAAATATACATGAAATGCAATAGAATTGTTGACCAAGTTGGCTTTTGTGACAAATATGATGATTTATATGTTTTAAAACAAGCTATGTTTTATCTTAGAGATATGGTTACATTCTATTTGAATGTTTAGAATATTCAATGATTGAAAGATATTGATTATTATTTAGTAACAAATTTCTTTCAACTTTAATGCAAAATTTAAAAGTGCACATACAGAAACAATTCTTTTGAAAGTGTTAAAATTAACAATAAACAGATAAACTATTACATGACTCCATAACTCAAAATATAATTTTCATTATCTTTGATGTGACCAGAAAAATATGTGTTGATTCTTTATAGATCCTTAAAATATAATTTAAATTTTTCTCTGTTACTATTTTAGTAAATATATGCTCTATGGCACATTCCTAAGACTTGGTAACAATTCAAATAAACTAATTATGTTGTAGATTATTATATTATAGGTCATTATTACTGAGGTAAATGGATACAGATACCACCTTTTATTTTTGTCACTGATTGGCATTGTAAATCTCAAGAGATTCTCGATTAGTTATGATAATAATAATAAAAATTAGAAGCCAAGGCTGAAATCAAATATAAAACATAAACTAATTAAAATTTTAAAAGAAGCAAACTACATATTGAGGTTTACAAATGAATAAAAACATTCAGAAATGTTTGATGGAAGAAACTTAGCTCTGTGCTATGAAGGACAGGATGATGTATCATATATGCCTTTTGTCATTGACATTTAAGACTCTCCTTAAGGCTTAAGCACAGTGAGAAACATACATATTTTTCAAACGATAAAATATGAATGTTTATGAACTGTATAAGTGAATTTACAACAACAGCAAGAGGAATAGTTTTAGGAAAGCAAGTAAACACTTCAAAAATAACAAGGAAAGACACGTGAAATTGTTTCATTTGAAGTAGCCTTTGAAAACGAATTCAGATTACAATGAGAAGTAAAATGTACAGAAAGGTGACTAAAATAAAATAAATTATTGTGTATTCAATGTTTCAGTTGTTACTGTAAGCACTTTGCTTTATTTTAATCATTAATATTTCCAACATTATTATAGGCATGGGCTGTTATTCTTTTATTTTTAAAATAAGTAAGCAGAGGCCTGGGATTAAATGGCTTAGTGACTCTAAGACATAGAGTCACTAAGTGGTAGATCTGAAATTCAAAGACAGACTAACATCTGAGCCTGCTTTCCCAACCACACTGCTCCATTGCTTGGACACTCTGGGAGATCAAAAGGACATTGCCATGGCAATGTAGAGGTTAAAAAATGTATTTTTGATTAATATTCACACGTGAGAAAAATAGATGAAAACAGGCTGATGTCAAATTTTGAAGAACTGTGTATTAAAAGATAAGAAATTTAAACTGGAATCTGTCATCAATGACAAAGATCTTTTCAAAAATAACTAAATGCATAAGTATATAGGTACATAGATAGCAAGAGGACTAAGGATCATTAATACAGTACATCATTAACATTTATGTATCCACTTGTTCACTCATTCAGTTGTTTACCCAGTTAAAAAAAAAAAAAACCTTCCACAGAACGCTTATTTTCTGCCAGACATGATGCTTCACATAAGGATCCTGATGTGAGTTATAGACATTAGCTGCTGTAGAAAAATTTGCAGAAAGATTTTGAAAGTCAGGCAAAACTTAAAATATTAATATGATGGTAGCACTTTGGAGTATGTTATTCTATGATTTATACAGATATTGTGCAATATATACAATTATTTATATCTCAATAAAGAAAATGTCAGAACACATGAATGCATGCATATATAAACACTACACACACAGACATATATATGCACATGTACTTGATTCCTGGTACTTTCAGAAATACACATTACTTACACATAATTTTATGTAAATATGATTCCTAATATGCACCTTTTGTTGCAACGTTAACATTCCTCTTATATGGCTGTCCTCCTCTTGCTGTCTTACTCACATGAGACCCATCCTTAAAATACTGTAAGTCACCCCAGGTCAATAAACCAGTTCTTTTTCTTACCTATTTCATGAATATATACTTTTTCATTTAGGTATCCATTTATATATCAGACTGCTAGGGCTGCCATAACACAGTACCACAGGCTGTGTGGCTTAAATAACAGAAAAGTTTTTCTTGGTTTTGGAGGCTGGAAGCCCAAGTCAAAGTGTCTGCAGGCTTGCTTTCTCCTGAGGCATCTATCTGTGGCTTACAGGTGGCCACCTTCTCATCGTACCCTCACATGGCCTTTCCTCTTGCATGTGTGCTCCTGGTGTCTCTTCCTCTTCTGATAAGGACCCTACTCTTAGAGCATTAGGACCCTACCCTCATGATTTCACTTAATTAATTCTTTAAAGTCCATATTTCCAAAGACAGTCCTATTAGGGGTAAAATCTTTACCATATTAATTTCATATTCCTTATAAAATAGACTTGAAGCTTTCTAAGTTTCTAATAGGGCTAGGGGATTATACATGTAATAATTTCTATTCACTTGTTATTCAACCAGGATATACACTGATACATTCAGGGTAGCATATAGGAGATTATTTTTAAATATATAACCAAGTTAATAAAAGGAAATAGAGTAATAAAAATGTTTGATTAGTTCAAAAGAAAGCAAATGAGTAGAAAAATGTAACATAAAAATAAATAAAATAGAAGTAAAATGGAAAGATAGCAAATAGAAACCAAACTGTATCAGTAAATACAAAGAAAACAGACTGTTTTTTAAAGAGCTTATGTTTATACATGGCTTATAAGAGGTCACTTAAAAATAAAGACATAAAAATCTTAAAAATAATACACATATGCCAAACAAAGTTTATTCAAAAGAAGACTTAATATTTGTATAAATATAAGATGGTAGACTTGAAGGAAGAGGTCAGCAAACTTTTCCCCTAAAGGGCCACATGCTGAACATTTTAAGCAAAAGGGAAATAGCATATCTGTGTTAATTATTCAAGTGTTCCAGAGCTTGAATCAAACAACATGTACAACATGTATGTGAATTGTCTTCCAATTAAACGTTCTTAACAAAAAAAAATACAGCTGATTGCAGTTTACAGTTTGTAGACCCCCATTTTAAGGCAAGAAGGATCAATAGAGGAAAATAGAGGTAGTTGCTGCTGAAAACTGTAGATACAGTGACCACAGTATTAAAGGTAGAATTCTTGTCAGTATAACAAGCATTAAAGGGGTGATTCAAAAATGCCAGATGAGTTCCCTTGTCTAATGGTACCATGGTTTACAATGCAAATGGGTATATTTCTTTGATTGTTTCTTTTTCTTTTTCTTTTTTTTTGTAGAAGGATACATGCTTATTTCCATCCAAGCCTCTCATCCAAATATTAACTTATTTATGAAATAACAATGAAAATATTTTCTTTCCAAAAAATGTTAGTTTGTGCAGATTCTTTTACCATATATATATATATATATATATATATATATATAGCATATCTTTCTATATCATGGCATATATAATTAGTCATTGTATAATACAGCATAAATTAATTAATAAGAGAAACCTAATGACCTCATGCACTGCATGAAAAGCAATGTGAATTTGTATGTGTACGTGTAGTTTTTGTGTATATATGAGAGAGACAAGAAAAGACATTAAGTGGTGGGGAAATAGCATACAAGAAGAAGACAAAAGAAGGTTTGAAAAAAACTGGGGAGTGCAATTTGGGGTGTCACTAGAACTTATATTCTCAACTAGTAACTTTGTCCACATTTGCTATTATGGATATGATTTAATGGAAAGACAACAACACATCCTTAAAATAAGTTTCTGGTAACTGGCTGGCCTAAATGGTATCAAGGAATAACACAAAACAAAAGCTTGTCTACCTTTTTCCAGTTATCAAAATGTGTAATCTTTACTCACTTCACTAACTTTTTTTTAATAGTCTATGGGTACATAGAATTAACAATAGTGTGGAATCTTTAAAAAAAACATTTTATTTATTGATTTTAGAGAAAGAGAAGAAGGGAGAGGGTGAAAGAGAGAGAAACATTGACCCATTGCTCAAACCTTCCATGTCCCCATTGGTTGATTCTTGTATGTGTCGTTAACCATGGATTAAAACTAAAACCTTGGCATACGGGGACAACACTCTAACCAACTGGTCTGCCTGGCCAGGGTTAAAAGTGTGGAATCTTTACTAAAACAATCCAAAGGAATTTTTGCTAACTTAATTTTATCTACTTTTTATATAAGAATTAAAAATTATCAATCTTTATAAGCTAAAGTGTACCAAGACATGAGCAAAGCCCAAATTCCTTCTCCTTAACCTTTCATAATTTAAGGGGTAGATTGCTTTCTTTTGCCCTTAGTGATTGGATTTTCCTTGAAAAATTCCATGAAGTAGTGCCTATTTAAAACTAAATGCATGATTTGTTTTAATGTTCTAAAATTCAATATTAATGGTTGCATGCATGACACTTTTTCCATGCACTGTTTAGTATTTGGGCCTTCTATGAAATAATTTTTAGTGGTATCTTAGTTACAATACATAGTAATTAAAGTGTACCTTCAAATAACATACTACGTTGTATGTAGAATAAAGGCATCACATCAGTCTATTATCAATTGCTTTCTCTCATTATTTGTTCTATTTTTGCCTCATTTTACTTTTACATAAATTATACATTCAGAGTGAGTAAATGTAGGCAAAAGTAGGCTTACAGTTGTGAGAATGTAAAACACAATTTATTCTTGTATTATTATTTATTAATTATTGTATTATTTTTATACAAACAACCATAAACCTACTTCTGTCCCACCATGCATATAATGCATTGCTCTCATTTTTACTTTAGCCAATTTTCCTAACAGTAATATAAAATAAGAAAATATAATATTCTGTCTTACCTTTTAGCACTTTGAAGTTGTCTTCTGTCTTCCAACTTGCTTGAAATTTGATGAGAAATCTATACATTTTATTTAAGTTCTTTAGTACGGAATATATCTTTTTCTTTGTCTTCAAGCTACTCCTTATTGTACCCCTCCCACCCCAGTATGCATAAGCTATGCCTAGGTGCTGTTTTTATAATTAATTGTTGTGTTTTGTTCAGTCGGAGTGCATGGAGTTCTGCCTACCTGCTGCTGTCTGAGTTTTCTGGATATGTGGCTGAAAGTCATTAATTTTGAAAGAGACTTGTCTACCATTTCTTTAATATTCCTTCTTCCTGTTTACTTGTCTCTATGAAATTCCATTTATACATGTGTTAGAACATATGATAGTGCTGGACAGTACTTTAATGCTTGTTGTTCTTCTTATGTTTTGCTTTAGTTTGATTAATTTTTGCTGTTTTATCTCTAGTTCACCGATGTATTTCCTCAGCTGTGATGGCTTTCCTAATGAGGCCATCCGGGGCATTCTTCGTCTCTGTTTCATTTTTCTTTTCCAACATTTATATTTAACTCACTCCGACAGTTTCTTTTCTATCTCTCTGATGAAATTACCCATGTTATCTTACATTTGTTCCCTGTTTTCCACTAGAGCCTTTAACATATCAATTGTGGGTTTTCTAGAGGGTGTATTTCACTGTCTGCACTGCTCTCAGCTTTAGGCTGGGCCTTAGAGTATACCTCTTTCTCAGTTACACCCCTCTTTTTCCCTCTCCCTAAAATATTTTCCTGTTACTTGTCGATACCAGTTAGTCTTCCAGTGAGGGGAGCAGTACCAAGTGAATTTTGTTACTCTTGTTAAAATTCCGTGTTGGGCAGTCACCATGCTCCTGGGGCTTGCTGGTGTGGTTCCTCCTCTGGGGCATAGGGAGAGAGATAGAGATAGCTATGATAGAGATAGAAAGATAGAGATCGAGATAGAGATAGAGATAGAGATAGAAATAGAGATAGAAATAGAGATGATAGAGATAGAGATACATACAGATAGATAGAGATAGAGAGGATGTGTGTGTGTCCCTGATTTCCTTTCTGAAAATTCAATGGTTTTTAATTTCAACAGAATTTTCTTGTCCTTTTTCTACAGATAAAGCCTTCTGTCCCACAGAGTAGAGGAAGAAAAACATCCAATTGTGTTATCATTCCTCTCCTAAAGCTGCGGTTTGCTAGATCTGAACTACAAGTGACACTTTCTTATGACACTCACAAGTCTTTTTTGTTAGCACATGGTTGGTTTTATTAAAAAAGAAAGAAAGAAAGAGAAAAGCCTATGAATAGGTATAGATTACCCAAGTATCAGTTGTCCATAGGGGTTACTTGTTATTTTTCCAGTGCACATTCATTTTCCATACATTCATCGATATCTCCTTGCTGAATTATATTAACTATGTATACTTGTGTGTACCTCTTGTAAGCCAACACTTGTGCCTCACTTCACTCTAGAAATTACTGATATTCCACTATGTACTTTATATATATATAAAATGTACATTATATATATAATGCATTATATATATATTATATATTTTGTATATATATATATATATAATTTGGTTTTGCCTTGTAACCTCACTTTGCCAAATACGGTCAAGAATGGTCATATATTTGCAGACTGTACAGACTTTAATTTATTTATTTTTTAATATGGAGAGGAGAAACATTCTTTCTGGCACTTTACATCTTGAGAAGAAATTGGAAGTCTGCCCAATGACTGATTAAAACTGTGGTTTTTAATTTGATAAACGTCAGTTGAATAATGGATGGTTATTACAGGAGCATATTGAGATCAAAGTTTCCACATTTCTTAACTGAGTAATCTTGGGTAATTGACTTTACCCATCTGTAACTGAATTGACTCATCTGTAAAATGGGAAAAAATATCATGTGTCTGTAAAAAGTTTAGAAACTTCAAAAAATGTCCTAGTCCATAGTAGGCTCCCTATAATCTACAAATATTGATAGTCATTATTATCTAAACTGGGATTCTAACGTTGGATATCTAACCTTAAGTACTTCTAGTTGCACAACTTGTTTATCAATGTTTTAAGAAATTGCATAGGGAAAGGGAGTGGGGGGGTTGTAGGAGGGGGGAAGGGGGAGTGAATTGTGATGGAAGGGGTCTTGACTTTGGGTGGCACTTGCTTGCACAATGTAGACAAATGAATTATTATTATAGAGTTGTACATTTGAAACCTGTGTAATTTGATTAATGAATGCCACCTCTGTAAATTCAATAAATGTTTAAAAAAGAAATTAATTCATGTACATAAATAATATTGTTGCATCAAAGAAATTACAGTTCACATTTTCTCTATATTTAATCAACAAATAATTATCGAAAAAGAGAAAGGAAAATTATATGAAGTTATACTTTAAAAAGTTGAAAGCTTACATATTTTACTAGTTATAAAAAATACTTTTAACCAAAGTTATTTTTATATAGTACTTGAATCAATTAGCAATGTTTCAGCAGAACTAAGGAAATCTTGTTCAAAAATAAAGTTTTCAGCTTATGTAATTTTTGTTTTATTTTGCTTTTAATGCCAAAGTCATTCCTCACTTTCTCCTCTTACTAATAAAACGTGAAAAGTGAAGTAGATTATAATGCAATATGTGTTACTTTTAATTCATGTATTTTTAAAAGACATGAATTCTTTGCAAAATCTAAATCCTCCTTAAAAAATCTTTGAAACTACTTATATCCAAACACTTTTGAAAAAATATTGTAGTTTTCACACATTAAATATTGGCCATCACCAAACTATTTTTCTTTAACTGAACAATTTTCTTTTAAGAGCAGAATAAAAGCAATTTTGTATATAGTTGTAATTCCTCATTATTGAAGATTTTTATAAATACTTTATTATGCTACTACAAAGCAGCCTTTTTGTCCTTAACACTTAGAAATCAAGAATTATGAGCATATTCACATTTTTATTTGCTTTATTAGTAGCTAGCAGCTACTGTTTGCACACTGCCAAATATATAGGTGGACTGCATGCAATGAATTAGTAAAAATTGTTGGTTTCTAAGGTACTATTCAAGGTTGTGCATTAAATGCAAAAAGTTGAGACATTATTTTTTTCTATTTTATTCCTCTTTTTATATTAGTATCCATTATTTTTGTTTTACCTCACAGTAATCAAGAGTGTTAAAGAAGGAATAAAAAATATTAAAATATTAGGACATCGTAAAAATATTTGGCAGTACTTACTTACATGAACAACCCAGGGTAACCCAATCTCTAAAATAAAATATTAGCACTGGAATTTTACTATCCCCAGCATTCACAATACCTTTGCAAAGGTAATATCTTTTTCTGTGACTTTTAATAAATTACAGTTTCCAACTGATATTTCCTAGTTCTAAGAAGCTTGATTTCATGGAATTTTTAAACTGTGAGATATATTATAAAATAGGTAATATTTCATTTTTAGATTTTTGAGGAAATTTCATGCTGTTTTCCTCAGTGGCTGCACCTGTCTGCATTCCCACCAATAGTGCACTGGGGTTCCCTTTTCTCCACATCCTCTCCAATGCTTGTTGTTTGTTAATTTGTTTATGATGGCCATTCTGACTGGTGTGAAGTGGTACCTCATTGTGGTTTTAATTTGCATCTCTCTGATGGCTAGTGATGCTGAGCATCCTCTCATATGTCTCTGGACCCTCTGTATGTCTTCCTTGGGGAAGTGTCCATTCAGGTCCTTTGCCCATGTTTTAATTGGATTGTCTTCCTGGTGTGGAGTCCTGTGAGTTCTTTATATATTTTGGAGATTAAACCCTTCCTTTTGACTTCGAAAATCCACTGCTGGGATTATACCCTAAGAATCCTGAAATACCAATTCAAAAGAACCTATGCACCCCAATGTTAGTAGCAGCATGATTTACAATAGCCAAGTGCTGGGAACAGCATTAGTGCCCATCTGTAAGTGAGTGGATCAAAAAATTGTGGTACAATTATACAATGAAATACTACAGAGCAGAAAGAAAGAAGTGATTCCTACCCTTAGCGATGGCATGGAAGGAACTGGAGAGCATTATGCTAAGTGAAATAGGCCAGGCAGTGAAAGACAAATACCATACGATCTCACCTATAAGTGGAACCTAATCAACAAAACAAACAAGCAAGCAAAATATAACCAGAGACATGGAAATAAAGAACAAACTGACAGTAACCAGAGGAGAGGAGAAAGGGAAATTATGGGGGAAAGAAGGAGAATGGTCATCAAGAAGCATGTATAAATGACCCATGGACAAAGACAAGGGGGGGATTGGAATTGAATGTGGGAGGTGGGGGTGGGTATGGCAGGGGAGATAATGGGAGGAAATGAAGACAGTAGTAATTGAACAGCAATAAAAAAATAAATAAAATAGGTAGAATTCATATAATTCCAAGTAGAACAATTTTTAATCTAAAAAGAGAAACAGATGTTTCTTGTTTTTATTAGATAGGTCCTTCAAATTTTCAAGTACATATATATTTCAATTAAAAAAAAAAAAGAAAACCATTATGTAACAACAGTATCTCTATTTTAATTAGTATAAATAATCCTCCATTAGAATTTTAACTACTCAAAATCATAATAACCACATTTTCAAGAGTCAAGTATAACTTTCTCTGGTCAAACATAATTTATTAGCCACCATGTATAGGCCATTAAGAGTTTGACATGGATAAGTGTGCTAAAGGCATTTTGAAGGTGCTGAAAGCCATACACTGTGACCACCATATATTTGTTATAGCTACAAAATAAGAGACTTCTTGTGGTAATAATAACAATCAAAATAAAACACACTGAGAAGAGTAATATTACAGCTTTCATTAAGAAAAACAATATCCTGTGGATTCAAGTAAGAAAATAACAGTACCTTCCTATCCACTGTTTCATAATTTTCCAAATCTTATTGTACAGACATGTGAATGGTATTTTGCAGAAAATAACACATTTTCTTTGTCTCGCATTTTGGTGTTTGGTTCCTATAGACAGAGAAAAGTCATGCACTACATAATCATAAAGAAAGATACTTTTATTTGCTTGAGGAAATGTGATATAGTCCTCGCTGTTTTTCAGCTATGCTGAAAAACATTAATAAATTTTTTTTTCTCACCACACTTAGGTTCATTAGAGTAATTATATTAATGAGTGAAAGAAAAAAATAACTAATGTATAATGTCTCTGAACAGAAAGATAGTGACTTTCAGTGAAATTTTGTTTAAATTTCAATAAAATAAATTACAAATCCATTATATTTCAAATACCCCAGAATAGATCCCTTAGTATTTTTATTCTCAGTAGTTAAAATAAAAAATAATTTAGTACTTGAATAGCCCCAGGGTATTATTTTTTTTAAACTTTTTTTGATTGGTGTTCAAGTACAGTTGTCTCCATTTTCCCTCTACCATTTTCCCCCCACCCCAGCCATCCCCACCTCCCACCCTTGATCCTACCCCCCTTTGGTTTTGCTCAACAATAGCTAAAGCCTGAACTGTGATGAGTAGAGACAGACATTGGAAAGATATTTTGTCAGGATTTTAAACCCTATGGTTTGATTTGTGAAATAGAAGGGAAGTTCAGTTGCTAGAGTCAAGGAAATAGAAGAAAAATTGCTAAGGGAAACTTAAAGTCAGCATTAATATTCTGTGGGATTAAATCAGAAATGGGACTAGGCAGTTTATTTGACTGTTTTTGCCAAGTTGAATATTACTTGAGATCTGCTTTTGGAATCACTGTTATAATAAATAAACAAATACAAAATAAATAAACTCAGAAAGAGTAAAAGAGAGACAGGCCAAAAAGAGTGTGCTGCCCCCACTCAAACTGATTAGTCTCCAGAAACCTACATTTCCCGGTACTACAGAGTGAATCATACAGTGAGGAAGGAAAAGGGGGCCTTCCCTGAAGCTTCTAGCACACCCACAACAATTTTGGTCTGACATTTCCTGCAGCTAAATCCTCTGGGAAACAGATTAAAGTCAAAGTGAATGCTTTTCCTCACTACCTGAGACTCAGTTCGATTGTGCAGCAATTGGTACAAAAACTCAATACCAGCAGCAGAACAAAGAGATCTTCAAAGACAATTTAAAATTATCATGAAAAGCATAAACATTGTCACCTTTATAAAAATTTTAGTTTTAACACTGTGCATTTTTGTTATTTTTTACAGAAAAAATTAGATTACATGCCAAAGTAGACAAATTTATTGCATATATATATATATATGTACATATATACACATATATACACACATACATTTTGATTTTTAGGTGATTTATATTCTGTCACTCTTTTATTTCTCTGCCATGAAAAATTACATTTTAGTGAACAAGATATGGAATTCCCTTGAGAAAATGTTCTGCATGTTAACGAATCGTAAAAGAGGCTGGAAGGCCTCGTCATTTAGTATTCCTTGATATAATTTCACTCACCCAATGTTAGTTACTCATCAATTTGGAAATAATATTAGCTCATTAATTTACAATATCCACAGTACATATGTATATTGTAGACCCTCTCTTTAGTACATATCTGTATGCATTAAGATACAAAAACTGAGTTAAAAATAAATCTCATAACCAACATAAATCTCAAAGCCAACATAAATTTCAATATTGATACTGGGTTCACGAATTAAGAGATTTGGTTATTTATGCCTCCTCATGAACTTGAAATAATATCATGGATAAATGATATAATTACATGGTGAGATATAACCTTGACTTTGTCTATGATATTGATATCTGTTCCAGTGAAGTATTTTTGATTAAAGTAATAGTATGCATACTGTTTCAGGCTATGGAATCTCAGGAGTAAATTATTATAAAATTTTCAAGGTGTGCACATAGTTTAAGTAGCAGAAAATGTGGAAAATTTAAAGTGACTGTTTCTACAGACTGCATACAGGCAAATTAAATACCAACATGCACACAAGTACTATAAAAATGTGATTTGTTCTGATAAGAATGTGGATCTTTAGATGGTGAGTAACTAAGTTATAAAACATTGAATTGCATATAATGTGAAAAGTACAAAATATATTTTCAAGGATAAAATATTTCTTTTGTGTCGATTAAATTTGGACAGTGAAGATAACACTTAGCATTGTTGGAACTTGGTATGATGAAGGATTTTCAACTATAACATCAAAATCTAAAGAAAATTAGAAGACTAACATAGCCTCTGTTTGGCAAAAGCTTTCCATAGTTCTTTAATACTTTAATAAATATTTAAATGCCAAAACATGCAAATCAACATGCAAATGCAAATCCATGTTGATTTGCATGTTTGCATATCTTTAAATGAGCAATACTATTAAATCATGACATCCTTTTACATTTGATTTTAGATTGGAAATAAGTTGTATATATTGAGACCCATTAGCCAGAAAGTGTGGCAGACTGGCCAGCAGAGTCTGCATGATGTGGCTGAAGACGAGAACAAATGCAGAGACCACAGCAGGCCTGTGGAGAAAAAGGGACGGGACGGTACTCTCTTAAGATGAGAGTCCTGCGGCCACTCTCTCACGGGGAGAGTGCACCGACCCTTGCCTGGACAGGCTTGTATTGTGTTTCTTGGGTCTTCCTTCAAAGAAGGATTTATTATCTATTACATAGAATGGCATTGTCTACATTTTAGGTACAATCAAAGAAATGAAAATAACAAATGCAGAAGGGAAAGGTGGAGAGCTGATTAGCTCCATGCTTGGGAAAATTCACACAGGCTTTGGAAATTACCTTGAAGATAGGCAATAAACATCTACTGTTTTAGACCAGAGTGAGGGAGTTTCAGCAAGAGCAAGCCACAACAGTCTGGATGCATTTTCTAGGCCTGATTCCCACGGGAAAGCCCGGTTTGAGGGTCTGGCTCCTGCCCACCACTTCGCTCCTGTAGGTTTTCCATACAGGGCTGAGTCACGTTTGCCAGACTGAAACAAAACGGCTCCCTACAAGAAAGAATCTTATTTATCTAGAGCAACACAACAGAGACAATGAAAGGAAAATGATATATATGGGAGGAGATGTAGAGTTACAAATTTGAGACAATCAATAGTTTAACAAATACATTTAATAAACTTAAGTAAACACCCAAATTTTAAAAATGCATATTTCTAAGGTAATGAAATAGTCTGATTTATTGGGTGTAAATGATTGCTTGTTTTATTATTGTAGTTTTAATATTAGGTCAGTTTTTAATCTAATTTCAGTTAAAAAACAGACCATTTAATTGCATTTTTGCTACTAATTAAACTTTTACTTTTTTTAAATATTTTTTATTTTTTTATAGACAGAGGGGAAGGAAGAGAGAAAGAGAGGGAGAGAAACATCATGTGTAGTTGCCTCCCGTGCGTCCCCCACTGGGGACCTGAGAACAAACTTTCACAACCATAAAAATATTCTTTGCACTGATGTGGTCATGGTTACATGACTACATTTTTCAAAGCCATTAACAATGAAAGTTCAAACCTATCAAAAATGTTTTATAAAAGTTTAGTTGAGCCAAAACTGAGGACTAGCCCAGAAGCAACAGAATATTGCTTCTAACTAGTGAATCCCTTTACAGTGTGCGAAATGTAACAATCAGCTCCTACTTTTGGAATTCACTGGTCTTTCTCATCATTCTAAAACAGCATGACTTATACCTGCTAGAACAGCATGTACTGAGAATCAGTCACTGCGTTGTCGATACAGTTATGTGGCACTCTTAATGCGGCATTTGCTTGGAATCAGCCTAAGTTGCTGTTCTCCCAGCACCAGGATTCATATATCTGGCAATCAGAGGAAAAAAAATATGAAGAACTGCTCTCTTTACAAACACTTATGATCTACCAATAAATGTTTTCTTCCTTTACCTTCACCGATGGGCTCTGCTGGTTGAAGAACTTAGTTGGGTGTGCCACGTGGCCATTTTGAAGAGAACAGGAAAAAAGAACAAAGAAGAGAGCTCCAATACTGGCTAGGCTGATTAATTATTAACCCCAAATGGGGAAAGAGGAAGATTTTTGTGGGACATCTATTTTTTACCCCTGTTTACTTTGCTATGCCTTTATGGGGAATCACATCAAATACTTTATTAAAAAAAAGTATTTATTGCTTAGACTTCCGGAAAGAAGGTTTAGGTTATCCAAGCCAGCAAGTCACCGTGACCAACAAAGTTTTTGCCCAGGGCAAAGTGAATATGGATTGGATGGTAGGAAAAGACATTTATAAATACCAGTAAAGACTCTGTGATATAATGCAAATTTGAAGAATTCAATAGTTATATAATGTTCTTCCTTAATTTGATATTATTATATGTCTATCTATCAATATTTTCTTTTTTTTTCTATTTCATTTTCTGACTATCTAAGGAGTTATAAAAATGTGTTAGAAGGGTTTTTTTGCATTTTGTTGTTTAATTATAGGAAATCAAAACAGAAGGTGACATTGAAGAGGAATGAAAATATCTCAAATATGGATGAAGTGACATATGGGCAATTACATGTTGGTAAATATTTAACAATCAGCTCTGCTTTAAAAGAAGAAAGGGCATTTATGACTTTTTTTTGATTTACACAACTTCAATACTTTGATTTTTGGGTTTCAGTGTGATGCCACTGAATGCAGAGTTGGAAAGCGATGCAAAAAAATCAACTGTCGTGAGCCAGTGCAAGGCAGCGCCAGTACGACAGTGTATATGGAACTTTGCAGATTCTGTTCTCCAAAGACTGCCAAGATAATGCCACCTCTTCCACATGTTCTTTGTATAATGCAGCTTTGATAGTCTTCCCTTTGAAGACGAGGGATCCTTTTTATCTGTGGACTCATGAGTACAGCAGAAGTAATGCTATGTAACATCTGAGGCTAGGCTCTAAAGGCAATTCAACTGCTTTCAGCATCGTTTATGTTCTTGCTGTTTAAAGGCAGGAACCACATTGTGAAGAAGCCCAGGCAGCCACATGGAAAGGCTGCATGCATGTGTTCTCACCAGCAGTCGAAGCAGAGTTCCCAGCTGAGAGCATCTACCAACAGTTATGTGACTGAATGAGCTTTTGGATGATTGCTGCCCTCAGGCATCAAATCCACTTTAGTTTTTGAGAAAAAAAATAAAACACCTAGAATAGCTTTAATTTTACTTTAAAGGAGAATTTGAAAACACTTGAATTATACCAAATTCAAATACATTTTAGCTAATATCCAAATCTGTGCAGGAACACGTATAGTTCCGAAGCGTTTGGCTTTCATGGGACATACAGCACACACGGGCCCCTCGCTTGGCCGTTCCTACAATGTCTGTATCTGAGCATGGCAGAACTCTTTCAACAGCCTTTCCGTGCCTCTGACCTGCCCAGTGTGCACTTGTTCTGTTCCAAAAAGGCATAATGTGTGTTTCTTTCCCAGTAATATTCCCTATGTGACCATCACAGAAGACGTGGATATGTGCAAAAACTGTGCCAACGGCAGTGAGGAGAGTTCAGTGAAATTAAAAAGTGGTAACTTCCCACCAGTAGGTGAGTGGATAAAGAAATGTGGTGTATTTACACAATGGAATACTACTTGGCCATTAAGAAACAAGAACAAAAAATGTAAATCTTACCTTTTAGAACAGCATGGATGGACCTGAAGATTATTGTGCTCAGTGAAATAAGCCAGTCAGAGAAAAGTAAGTACCATATGATCTCACTTACGTGTGGAATTTAACTGAGGAACAAAATGGAAACAAAGTCATGGATACATGGAATAGACTGACAGCTGTCGGAGAGGAGGGTGATGGGGGACTGGGTGAAAGAAGGTGAAGGGTTAACCAAAAAGCATATATACGTAAAACAGAGACACAGACAACAGTGTGGCGATAACCAGAGGAAAAGGGAGATGAGGGAAGCGGAGGTGGGCGCGGGGGCGGGGGGCATAGCAATGGAAAGAGATTTTGTCTGGGGTGATGGGAGCACAGTGCAGTGTGCAGATGATGTTGTAATGAGTTGTATTTGAAACCGACATGGTTTTGTGACCAAATGTCACTCCAATACGTGAAATTAAAAACAAAAGTGGTATCAAGGTAAAAACGAGAGAAAAGTTGGAAAAGAAAGAGATCTTCTCAGGAAACCACTTTGGTTTTCCCATGTTTGGGGACTGAATCTGGTGTCAGAGTGCAAAGCACTTGTATTGGGAGAATGTACTTTGTGGTCTCTTATACATGTTCATATATTGGCATTGATTGCCTTTCTTGTGGTCTGTCTTGCAAAGATATTTGTACAGAAGAACATCTTGAAAGGTAAAGATAGTGTCTCCCTCCAGAACAAAGAGCTATTTGCTTAGTCTTTATTATAAAATATTTAGTTTCTCTAAATCCACTGGGGCGCCATTCTTTTTGTAGTCTTACTTACACCTAGGTTCAGCCACATGGGCTCTGTGAAAGTTGGGGCAAGGAGAGCTGACAGAATTATTTTTGCATGTATTCACGCTGCTTGTTGCACTGTGCATAGTGCAATTCTTTGATTAAGGTATCTTGTGTCTTCTGCCATCTTCCATGAAACTGGCAACCTGTCTTGATGGCTTGAAAGTAGAGTGAAATCTCAGACCCTTCACTATTCCTGACAGCTTGTAGTCCATAAGGAGGAGAAAACTGGATAATTGTAATACACTGAAGTCTTTTTTTCCCAATTATCATAATACATTTTTTCTTTTAGTTCCATAGAAATTTGCAGTGTGAACGTTTATTAGATTGTGTTTTAAAATGTTGAGAGGGCTATTGTAAATTGTGCTGCTATGAACATCGAAGTGCATAGGTTCTTTTGGATTGGTGTTTCATGGTTCTTAGGGTATAATCCCAGCAGCGGAATTGTTGGGGGCATTATACTAAGTGAAATAAGCCAGGCGGTGAGGGACAAATACCATACAATCTCACCTTTAACTGGAACATAATCAACAAAAGAAAAAAGTAAACAAAATATAACCAGAGACATTGAAGTTAAGAACAATCTAACAATAGCCAGAGGGGAGTGGGGAGGGGATAGTCGGGAGAGGGGTTTTCAGGAACTACTATAAAAGACACATGGACAAAACCAAGGGGGAGGGTGGATGCAGGGGAGGGAGGTGAGTTTGGCTGGGGTGGGGTGGAGGGGTGGGGAGAAAATGCAGACAACTGGAATTGAACAACAATAAAAAAAATGTTGAGAGCACACATTTTCCAAAGTTCTGTTTTCTCTAAACTTTCTTATCACTGAAAACGTACTGAGACCTTGTTAAACGCATGTTTGCCTAAATAGCACTGAAGTTAAAATAAAAGATAATTCTCTTCTACTCACTAATACTTTGTTGTCTAAGCAAAACCAATTATTGTTTATCATTCTAATTCACTTTTCATCAAGATTATTTTTGCTGCTTTTGGATTTTAATTATATTTCCAATCCATTCAATTTTATTTAAAATTCACTTTACATCAATGTTTGTATACCATTTAAAATTGCACATTTGAAAACATCTGCTTCAATTAAGCTTGCTTCCTCTCTTATTATCATATTTGCTGCAGCTGTTTCTACCATTGACGGTCTGATACCAGAAGTTTATTTTGCTTGATTTTTCAATTTTGTTTTGTTATTTTCAGAGGAAATGCTTTTTAAAAAGCACTTAGATTTGGACAACAATTTTCTTTGTATTTTCTTCCTGTTTCTGTATAGTAGTCCATGCTTTGCTTCAAAGGAGTTCAATCAACCACGTTGACACAAGCTGATCAGGGAACACCAACTATGAGTAGAGCCATCTGGGAAGGAGGTTTGTCACAGGCTCAGTTGTGAGCTGTTCACCGGGCTAAATCTTCGGACACTGGGGAATACCACCACAAACAGGCATCTGGGAGAGGGGTAAGTGAAGGTGGAAACATGAAGTATTGATGCAGTATTCTTCATCTGACAATGCCCATGCTCTCGACCAGACCTCTTTTTTATATTTATTTTTGTAAAATTGTTAAGAAAGACCCGAGAAACACATAAGAGTAGATGTTGCCATTTTAAGCCACAGAGTTTTAGCTTGAATCAATGTGTAAGGCTAAATATATCCCCATGTTTAGGTGCTAGGTTACATCACTCACATGTTTCCATCCCTTAAAAGGGATTTTAAGCCCACTATTTGCTAATCCTTCTTCCATATATTGTCATTATAGTCATAATTGTATGTGTATATAATAATACTGTACTATTTTTCATCCATCAAAAATAAATATCTTGAACTAAATGATACATGAACAGTTCTTCTGTGTTTGTAACTTTCTATTAGAAATACCATATGAGGGAGAATGTTTATGGCACTTAAGTAATGTTGCTTTACAGTCTAGAATAGCTTAATGCAAATTAATATGTTTATACTTAAGCTGTTTACAGAAATTCAAAGGGAATCTTTATGGTTTGCACTGGCGTAAGCAAAAGCTGAAATTCACAACATTTTAGGTAATCTAGCTGCCCAGAGTCACAGGCCTATGTGACTAAAGTCGAAGAGGAACCCTGGGCTGTGGCTTAAATCTTAGCTCCCTTCCCTTCTGTGTAGAAATAACAGAAAAGTCACTGTTTTAGACATTTGTATATATTTCACTGGAATTTTAACATTTGTTACTAATCCTGGATCAATCGACACTAGATTTTTCAATGGATAAATGATGTTGAACCTCAGGTATTCATTTTTTATTCTGATACAAAGTGAATAATTGTGTATCAATAATTTCCTAGATTTCTTCTAGTTTTAACAATTTTTGGCTTACATATTATTTTATGTAATTTCAAGTTTTCAAAAAATGATAAGAATCAGAGGTTAACCTATTATATTGTATATTTTTACACATATTTATGTTTGTAAATATTAATATATTCTATAAAATATATACCCTGATGCATGTGTATGCTGCTGTTAATGTTATGTGATGCTTATAAGAAAATAACTACTACCAACATCTAAGTATTTTCTACAATAATTCATATTGCTAGAAATGTATTTATTTATTTTTATAGATCTCCCAATTTTATTTTATTAAACAATATAAATTTCAAGAAGCGTGAATTATTTATTTAATAAGACATGTCAAATATGGAGTGGTAAAATTTAACTTAGGCACTTGTTTTAATCTAATCTAAGAAATATTGACCTCTTTAATAACAGATATTTTATGATATTATATATTCTTTCTGTGTAGTTATCAGATGGATATTAGGGGGGATTATTTTGGATACAGTGATGGATCTTTAATGTTAAATATCTTCTTTTGTTCTTGTTAGCATTCTCTGTCAATTAAAATTGTCACTTTAGTTTTGCCCTGGTAGTGATATTCTTAACAAAACTTAGAAGAGTAGATTTTTTTAAGCTTTAATTGTTACATTCTAAGTTATGGAAAGAGCATAAAAATACTCTCAAGTACTTTTGAGTGAGTCAGTCATAAAATAGAAAAAAATGTATTTGATACATATAGCCTCTCACTTTTTTTAACAGTTTAAGAGTCTTGGTAGGAATGAGGTAATTTCTTCCCTTTAGATAGTTTATAATTCCCATAGAAACATATTTGAGGTTATTCATGAAATATGAAATGAAAAATTCCTCTTATAAAACTAAGGAAGAGAGTAAAGGAAATTCATCATACTGAGATATCGAAATGATACTTGAAAAATTTTACATGAATAGCTACACTAATTGCTGGGGCCATTCCTTGCTCACATAGCTATTTATCAAAGACAGAATGATAAATATAGGCTATGGTTTACAAAATCCTTTGGAAAATATTAAAATAAATTATTCATATTGTGCACAGATGGCTAAATGCAAAAGTACTGCATTATGAATTCAGAAAATTTTTTTCTTTATGAATTGGGTAGGATTTTAGTGAACTAAATATGCACACTATCTTTAAATGAATTGTTGGAATGATTAAGTTTTAGGATTTTGAGAAATCATAATAAATAGCAGTAGGGAGTTTTAGAGTACATTCAAATGTGTAATTCACAAAAGGATGGGATTTTAGTGTTATGAGATTGAAGTTCTGTAGGAAAAATGATGAATGATGGCAGTTAAAGATGAGAACATCTTATTTTCTCTTCATTGTATGAGCTCTTCACTTCTAAAGTTGTCGATGCTAACCAGTGTGGAGGCTATGCAGGGAGTTCAGTCTTTTCGCTTCCTGATGCCATGGGTGGTACTCATCCAAGACTATTTGGAACAGAATTTTTCTTAAAAATGAATAATTACTTTTCTTTCTTCTGGTCAATTTTTATTTTATATTACATAAAATGCACTTTGATGCCCATATACTGTCTAACAACATGAAGATTGGTAAGGTTATGTTTCTGGAACTGATAGAATACAGTGGGAAGAAATAATTGCATTGTGAAAATTATTTTAATATTCATAAATATCCTGAGTATCTTGAAACTTGTTCTTTGGCAAGTCACTTCCAATATTACTTCTTTGCATCACTTCATTAATCTTATCATAGTAATGCCCATTTATGCTCCCCATCAACGGCATCATTACAAATTAACTAATAAACCTGAAGCAATGTGTTTATTTTTTATTCCATTTATTTAAGCAGAAATCAGCCAATATTTTTTGTGAGATGTCTGAATTCTAATGAGATTTGTTCACACAAAAAAGGTGGTCATAGCTTTTCCTGCAGAAAGTAATTTGCTAACCCATGTGAAATAGAATCTAAAACAAAGTTTCAAGTAGACTAAAGCCTGAATATGCCAAGAATTTGAAATCCCTGGAAACACCTTGGGTGACTCATGTTCAATTAACCCTAGCAGAATATACTCAGAGAAGTGGTAGGGCTGCCATGTTACTTGGATACAGTGGACAGGAAGATGTGCTGATAAGAGTTTTTGGAACAGTTGAGAGAGTCCCAGAAGGTATAACTGCCTTCTTCCTGTGTGAACTGGAAGGAAAGTTTCCTGAAGTTCTGATAAGATCCTTCTAGGTTTTGACAGTGTCCAGTGGCAACAGAAAGCCTTCACAGGGACTTGAGAGCCCAAAATGATTGTTTTACCACTGGGGAGAAAATTGACATGTATTTTATTCTGTTAGTCATTAATTCACACTAAGATTGATCCTCCTTTAATACAGGATTATAAATGCCTCCAGAATCCACGTGACTCTTTTCTCTGCCTCAAGCCCAGGTTTCTTAGGTGATGGGATCAAAGAGCCTTTCTGTAAGTCTGCCTTGTAAGGTGGGGCTGGAACTCACCCTAATTCGGGAGAATGGCTCAGCTATTGTCTACAGCTATATATTAAGCTAATTTAAAGGTAGAAGAAGAAACAAGCTACTCCAAGTGGTATCTTTTCTCTGGTAAATCATCTATTCAATAAAAAGTAAAATATGTCAAATAATTGATCTAATTTTATTTGTGCATAGCATTGTACGGCATTGAATGAGGTTTGTTTACATTATGTGGATATAGACGAAGAGGAGAAGATGTGGTTTGTGTCCCCGATAAAACACCTTCTGCAGCACTCATTGAAATAGCTCAGTAGTAGTTGAGATATGTTAACGTATATTTTTGGAAGATTGCTCTGTCTGTACAATGAAACATCCAAGCACGTTTGTTTGGGAGAAAAGATACTGGTCCACTCCTCTCTCTTACTTGGTATCATCTCGTAAATAGTATTATCTCAGAGTTATTTGTGGGCAAAAATTATTGTGCCATCACCCCAAATCAGACTTACCATCGATGTTTAGAGAATCTGTTGACATACATTTTTGCATTTCAGTGAATTTCATAATACAAAATATTTACAAATAGACATTTAGTAAGTGGGCAGTGACTGATATGCATTCTTAGGTTTATGCTGTAGTAGAAGGAAGCATTTTAAATGAGATAGATGATGTCAGCATTACTGAATCCTCTTAGGTTAATTGGTTTCTATTTCCCTGGGCAGACTATTTATTTGATATATAGTCAAATATGTTTCTTTGATGCTGTAATTATGCCTTATTGTATGAAGTAGCATTCAGAAGCTGAGGATATTCATGCATATATTTGCATTGATTTTACATATGCACTTATTCAGCCATATGTTTATTTATTCATTTCCCATTCAATGAACTTGAATGTGTTTTTATGCTCTTCCTGGATATTAAGAACCATCATTTCCAGAATTTCCATGTTTAGTTCTTTTAATAAAATTATTTGTATATTTCCTTGGAAACTTTAAACAGAAGGTCCATATATTATAATATGTTTGGCATTATAATAACATGCTACATGTGATACAAATTAAGGTATATCCACATAACAAAACAGGAAAAAGTAGTGGAAATTGATATTACTGACTATCCCCTGGATACCAAGCAAAAGCATCCTCACGAATTCCTATGAGCTGGGCTTTTGCCAATTTGCGTTCCTATGAATACAACAGAAAATGAACACATTTTCTTCAAATGAATGACAAGTTGTACAACCCTTAAGGACTGTGTTGCAATGATTAAGGAAAAATCAGAAAAAATAAAAATTGAAATTATTCCTCTTTCATCTTTCACTTTCAATCCCATTTTCCACACTGAAGCCTTTAATACACTAAAGGATTGTATTGTTAGGTTAGCATTAAACCTCTTTGATTCTCATTCTTTTTATTTACTTCTCTAGAAGGAGTAATTAGTTTTGATCAATCCATGTGCAAATATGTTGAAATATCCTTTGGGCAGCCACTTTCTTTGCTCCAAATGAATAACCCAATTCATCTTTTTTTTTTTTGCTTTGCTTTCCAATTTGTAAACCATACATTTACTCCCATCCTTAAAAGTCAAGGATGCTCTTATAGTTCTTCCCTATCCAAACTTGGATTCAGAAAATTCATTTTCTCACTGGAATGGAGGGTAGTAGGGAGGAAGGATGTAATAAAAAACATGGTTAGCAATATGGTATTTTCTAAAACACTATGGGATGTTCTAAGTCAATAATGCCCACTCAAATTTGAGAAGGTATCTCGTAATTATATTTCAGATTGAAAGTAGAGAACAAGAAATTTACATCAGGGGAATAGAAATGTGACGAAACTGAAAATTCAGAAATGAGCTCCATGACCTCAACTTTACTGTCAAGGTTAACTTTGTCAGATTTAATTCTCATTTCATCCCCCTTACTCTCTAGTGCATTTTTTTTCACAGTAAATGAGAACAATTTTCTGATTTTCTCCCATAAAGAAAAAGCACATTTACATTAACCTGATTCTGATAAAGCACTTCATTTCCCTGAAAGCAATTAGTAAATACATTCAGGGCCCCGAGTACATGCCGTACCCACCCTGTGTTATTGCACTATAAATGAACTGTCTATGCTTTGCCGACCTTTCAATGCCAAGAGGAACACTGGAGAAATGCCTCTGACTAACTTCTCAAACTTGCATTATTTTTCCTCTTTCTGAACTATAATCACCTTTAGTAATTCAACATCCTCTCTTTTCTGCAGGTGATATATTCCAAGCCCCCTGAAACCGTTGATAGTACTGAAATCTATATATACTATGTTTTTTCCGTATGCATACATACCTATGATTGAGTTTAAGGCTTTTTTTGGTTACATCCGATTTGCCAGAATCACTATTTTGTGCTTTGGGGTCGTTGTTAAATAAAATAAATGTTATTTGAACATAAGCACTGTGATACCAAACAGTTTATTTCGTAAATGGGACAGCATCTGAGTAACTAATGCAATGTGGACCTGCTGAACAAGATGATTCACCTTCCGTGCCACGCAGAGCAGGGTGGCTGGAGACGTCATTACACAACTCAGAATGGCCTGCGGTTTAAACTTTATGAATAGTTTTTTGTTTTCCCCCTTGGAAATTTTTACTGAATATTTTCAGACTGCCATTAACCACAGGTAACCAAAACCTCAAAAAGCAAAACTGAGGGTAAGGAAGGATGACTTTCCAGTTATTTCTTCTGTTTCTTGTCTTTTATTGTGCCCAGCCATGAAAATGTACTATAAACTGACATTGTATTAGTGCCCTGAAATATCTGGTGTTTTTCAGGCACCGTAGCAACACCTGCAAATTCATTTACAGTTTCACTATTGACACTTTCGTAACTGATCCTGTGTGCTTACTCAGGTCCTGCAGTCCCATTTTACTCATGAAGAAAATAAGTCTTACAATGATTAAATGGCTTTCTAACTCCACTGGTATTTTGGAACAGAAGAAAAAAAATATATGATATTTGTTCTGATCCAAAATTTCAAATTCTATATTAAAATTTCATTTGCTATCTTTTGAAAGGCTAAATTCTCAGGAAGGCTACACAATTAAACTGCTTATGTTTCTCTAAACATATAGAATTTTACCCTATCTAAAGTAATTTTTGACCCACTATTATTCCAAGTATGAAATTACTCCATTTCAAGAAACTAGGAGTAATTTTCTGTCAATATGCAATACTTTAAAATTCTTAAATTTGCAAGGAGACTCTGTCTATGCCACCAAATATCTCATTGATTTTATTAGACTAATGAGAAGCTCAAAAAACATAAGTGCTGAACCTAGTAAAAGTGAGTGATTTATTGGTCTATATTTTTATCATTATTATTTTACTTTTTCAAGTGAAGTATTCAAAGATATAGTTTAAAAGTGAGAGTGAAATAACGTGTGTTTGGTGCTTCCTGAGGACATTTAACTGGATGATCATAAGGTAAGTTTCGTCAGAAAAAAATATTATTTCGTATTCAATGTCTTGGATGGTACTCAGCACACAGTTCATACTGTGTGGATTTATCTTAATGAAAACTGAAAGAAATAGGAGAAAGTAGGTGGCTGTTAAAAGTGGTTTAATGAGTGATGTTTAGAGTACCAGTTACTTGGTGGGTAGAGTACTGGACAGTATTCTTTCCATCTTTGCCGTGCAGTGCATCTATAGTCATCCTCACATGTTGCATCATAGTATTTGCTAAATATTGTGGCAGCGGGTGAGGCTCAGCTGCAAATGTATACCCAAAGGGCAGACCTTCTGTTCCAAAGAACATGGAGGATATTACGTACACATACAGGAAAGCACCCCAGGTTGCTGGGAAGAGAGTACAATCCTGGCTATAATAAACAACTTTTATTACATTTAACACTGAACCAGCCAAAAGATAAAGATGCTTTGAAATCCACAGAAATAAAGCAAAATCCACTAGCCAGAAATAAGCATCAGGCATACTTTCAAACTAAGGGTTTCTGCCAATCGCTGTAAAATCAAAATTCTGAAATGACAATTTTACTGAGAGAAGACGGGAAGGAGATCCAATGGCTCCCCCCAAAAGTTTGGAATAAGTAGGGGAATCCCACATTCAGCATTAACTCATAGGAATAACAATCACAGCAAGGGAATGATTAGAAAACAAACCTAACTATACAGAAACGGACCGAGAGAGAAATCACCTGATCATGATACTGAGTAGAAGATAACACACACACACACACACACACAGGCAAATGTATAACCACATGGTAGAAGTCCATGCGTGAATATTGCTGTGAATATACCCATACCGATAAAAAGGAAAACGTAGAGGATTTGCTTCCTAAAAATAATATTACATAAGAAATGGAATAACTGAATGTTCCCCAAAACATTAATGCAATCTAATTATACTTGGAGAAACCCTTTGCACAATGTGAGTTCTTTTTACAAGTGAGTTCTACGATATAGTAGTTAAAAATTCTCAAAGTCCAGAAACTCAAAAAATAGAAAAACTGGACATTCTTTACCTCGTTTTACAAAGGCATACATAGCCTTGATACCAAAGCAATCGAAATTAATTAAAAGAAAAAAAAGAACATTACATCACTGAAAATGTAGTGGCATCACAAATTAATGTCTGGGCAATTCATAAAAAATTAATAATTATGGCATAGTTTCATTTGTCCCCAAAATAATTCAAATGTTTAATATTAACAAATTAAACCTGGATTCCTCACATTAATATATCAAAACAAACATTTCATTAAATGTAGAAAGTATATTTTAAAATTATTTAATGTTTACAACTTTATCAAACTCAAACAGTGGGAAACTTTTAAATTTTAATATAAGCAGACACAAAAAATTAAAATGATAAATGATAAATTGTTGAAAACATACCTTATATTAGGAAAAAATAAAGATTTGATCTGTTACCATTTTTGTTAAGAAACATGTAAATTTAAAAAAGCCTGTAACCATACAAAAGTAAGAAAAATAAACCAAAAGCACAAATCTGGAAAGGAAAAAAATAATTGCAGAAAATTAACTAGAATATTTAGATAAATTATCAAAATTTGTAAAGTCATGTAAAGTTTTGTGTTTAAAAATTATAAATTCAAGTTCATTTCTATAAAAATTAATGTAGCAAATATGGCTTAAGTGAATAACTTTTAGAGTTTTAAAAATTAATGTAAGTCCACAAGAGAGTCTTATAAAAACTGTGTGCCTGTTATTAAAGGAAATTTAACAAGATATTAAAAATCTCTAAAAAATGTAGAGATGTATGCTAACTTGTGGATAGGACTACTTAACATCTTGAGTGTGAAAAACATCTCCAGGTTGTTTATTGGTTTTCACATCACGTTTACAGCTGGTTCTAAAGTCTGTCCAGTACCCGGGTCTCAGCTTTGGTGCCGTTGATGTTGGGGGCTAGCTCATTCTTTGCTATGGAATGTTTGTGGCCTTAGATAGTTAGCAGAATCCCTGGTCTCTACCTGCAAGATGCCATCCATGGTGATCAAACATGTCTCTAAATATTGTCAAATATCCCATTGTGAGCCAAATCACCACCAGTTAAAAACCACTGATAAAGAGGATTAAATGCATGAAAATAGGCAAGACTCTTTTGAATTAAAAAAAAAAAAAAACAGTAGGAGGCCTTGCTCTCCCATATCATGGGTTATAATGCTAAATTTTAGAGATTAAGAATGTGTATAGTACTACCTTTATAGTAATAGGATGAGTTATTTAATAATTCATCATGAAACAATTAGCTATATGGAAAAAAGTAAAACTTCATCTGCTACCCATGACCTGAGAACAGTCAATAACAACTGAATATAGAAATAGACATAAAAGGCAACATAATAAAAGTTTAAAAAACAATATAAGATAATATTTTATTAATTGGGTTGGAAGTTATAGAAGACAAATAATTACAAGCTATTTGGAGATAACTTACAAAGTTGATTAATAAGAAATGTCATTTGTTTAAAAATGTATAATTAGAATGAAAATATAAACCAAACACTGCCAGAATAATGTACAAAAAAAATCAAGTATTTTTATTCCAAATATATTAACAATATTTATGAATCAATAAAAACAATTACTGAATGATGTGGTTGAACACATGAATAGGTATTTGACAGAAGAATAAGTATAAGTAGGGAAACTCAATTCCATGAATATCAGAGAGAAGAAATTTAAATCCATAATAAAATACAATTTTCTATTCACAGATTTGATAATAATTAAACATATTAAAATCCATCTATGGTAAGTGTATAGTAGTGTGAGACGCCTGAAGTGTCCACTCTACCACTAATGGAAGTATAATTGGCACATTCACATAGGGTAATTTTTACAATTCCAATAAAAATGGACCTGTACATTGGTGGTTATTGTTTGTGATTCTCAGGAATACCATTCCCTGATATTTCAAGGAAATATATATTCTTTAATGTAAACATTATATATATACATACATATATATATATATCACTATTTCTTAAATCAAAGATATTTATTTTACTAAATTTTATTTTTACTACATTTCATAATAAAAATGCTCAAAATATGCAAAAAAATACTGCTAATGAAATTGCACAAGTACACTGCTACTGTTAACATGCAGTATCTTTTAAATGTTCTATGGATTTGTTCCAGTTATGTGAGCGTAGAGGGTTATAAGACATCCTACTCAAAAGAAGTTACAAATTCAATTTAAATAGTCAGCTAATACTAAGTTATACCGACAGTTCACTGAGTTTAATTCCCTGGGTATACGGAGTTTGCCATCATAGTTTAGAAAAGAGTTATGACAGCCCACACGTTCATAGCGATTTAATTCAGTGATATAGGATGTAAATTAACTAGAAAATAATGCATTGGAAACTCCATAATATCCATAACATTAATATTCTCATTTTTGGTAGCTGCTAGCATTTTTGACTAGGTAACTGCATGTATGATTATGTTTTTACATAAACCAAAATTATACCAAACTTAAAGAAAAAAGAACTATTTAGTAAAACTGAACATATACAAAGATATCAAACATCTTTAGGGATATTGGCAGAGGATCTTGGTATTAATCTTATATTTTGAATTTTAAAAGCATATTTTCTAGTGTATTATGACTGTTAAATGTTTATCAAGTTAAATATGTTATTTTTATTGGTGATTCCTTGAAATGTTTTTATTCTTTAAAAGATCATCTAAAATATCTTTTTTAATATCCTACAGTACCAATGTGTTACTCTCGGTGCCTGGCACATGCATTTTTTACATAAATCCATAATTTTTGTACATAATCCTTAACCAAATTATGTGCTTTTTTTCTACTCACCTACCTTTAGATTATTTCACTTAAGTGTAACATTTTGATTCTGTAACATTTCATCCATTTTTAATTATCCTTTTCATAAGGCCATAATATTTTAATTGATCACTTATTAAAACATATCTGCTATGCAGTGTTATGATTATTGTAAAAAGAGCAATGTCTTGCTTCCATTAATCTTGCATTCTAGTGGGAGCAGACAGAAATACAATGAATAAACAAGGAGGTATTAGAGACTAGACAGGTAGATTAAACAGATTATGTCATAAAAATTACATAGATTGGATAGTAAATGATGGCCTGATTTAGAAATTATTTAACATCTGTCAGAGTATTCCAAGAAAATTTTAGCCCATTAAACAATTGACTTAGTTGGTCAGGGCCGACATCTAACAATATATAATACAGTATCAGACTGGTTAAAACAGGACAGCATAGCAGAGCAGAGCA